>NC_056743.1:248881012-248928512 GCF_019279795.1 Protopterus annectens
TGCTCCAGATCAAAATTTTATTTATTTGTTTATTTATTTTTATATTTATTTATTTTTCTGTTTCTCTCTTTCTCTACACACACACACACACACACACACACACACACACACACACACACACACACACACACACACACACACAGATACTATGTATAAACGTTGCCTGCACATTGCATGCAAAGATACTTCTGGAGTGGGACTTTTCAGCATTTTATTTTAAATTCAGATTTTGTTTTGGCATTTGCTTCCTACAAGTACCAACTAATAGACTGCGTACTATATAAAAGCACTGAGGCCCGTTAAGTATATGGTTCTCTAAAGATCTTTGTTTTTTGTCAAAACCAATTAAAAATAAGGCATGGCCTCTTTTTCACTGCATAGGGTATGATGGCTCAGCGATCTCCATCTGTGGAAGCACTCAGTGCATTTACAATACTCAGAGAATGGAAACAGTAAGCAATTTGATGCAGCAATGTGGATGGCAGAAATCAGAGTAAGCGTCTGAGCCAGAGTCAGTTTCTGGGAGCACTCATCTTCGTAATTCTGTAGGCAAAGATGTAATGTGTTAAATTTCAAATCCGGGTTAAGGAGAGGTCTTTAGCCTATTATTATACCTCTGCTGGAATGCTCTCGAGGAATGCTCACTGACAACATGGCAGAAGTAAGTAAAAAGTTAGTGTTTGACAGTCCAGAGGAATCTCGGGGTTTTTTCTCTGTGAAGTGAGATGGGCCTAGACTGGAACAGTACATGGGGAGGCTTTATCATGAGGTGTAGAACTGACAGTGGAAGTCTTCATGGTTAGAATCCTGAGACATATTTTCCAGTAAGGAGTGGTGATCCAGAGACGTTGGTCTACTCAACTATTTAAAGCATTGCCTAGAAGACTTTTGCAAAGTCATTCTTTTATTTACAAGACACTGCTGTTCACCAGAATTTGTACTGGTGTTCGCGACATAAGGTTTTATTTTGTGTCCCAGAGACTTTTACTTTCATACATCATAAAGCTCCGTGTGCGAAGAATTTTCACCTTTGTGTTCCATCTGCTGGATAAATATCTGAATGGCAAAAAAACAATACAACTGTTACCACTTGACAGCAGGAGGTCTGTTGAAAGAGACGTTGAGTTATTTTTCTTACCGAGACTCAACCACTGCTATCATTTGCCAGGGTGAGTCCTAGTAGAAGGAAAGTCCCAAAACATATCTCAAGTTATATCTTGTAAAGCAGTTAATTGAAGTTGTTATATCCTGTAAAGCAGTTTGAGTTTCTACCTGTCACTTTTAAAAAAAATGTGTGCTGTTTGCTGCATCTACTTACAGCTTTATATATGTAAATATCTATCTATATATATATATATATATATATGGCTACTTGAAAACACAGACGATGAGAACACCAAGACTGGAAGATCAACAACTGAGATGACTGACAGTTTAAAAGCACAAAACTTTACATGCCCGACAAACCACAATCCTGACAATCAACAAAACAAAACAAATACCTTTTCCGAAAAACACACACACACACACACACAAGCACACCAAAAACCTTACAAACCTACACTAAACCTTACATACACAACTATCTATGCACTAACCTTAACCCAAACCCTAACCCTAAGGTCCGTCACTATCGCACACTCACCACACCCGCACCCTAACCCTAACTCACTTAACCTGCCCCTAACCCTAAAGTCTGTCACTATCACAAACTTAACTTATCCGTACCCTAACCCTAACTCACTTAACCCGCCCCTAACCCTAAAGTCTGTCACTATCGCACACTTACCTTAACATGTCGGTGTTCTTAGCACTGGGCTTTTAAACTGTCGGTCATCTCAGTTGTCGATCTTCCAGTCTCGGTGTTCTCGTCGTCGGTGTTTTGGCATGTCGGTGTTTTCAAATAGACCCTATATATATATATATATATATATATATATATATATATATATATATAGATATATAGATAGATAGATATATATATATATATATATATATATATATAAAGAGAGAGCGAGAGAGAGATTGATATAGATATATACATATGTATCTATATGTGTGTGTTTGCATATATATATATATATATATATATATATATATATATATATTCTCACACAGGCCCTCCTCAGGGTACATAATACAGCATCTGACCAGTATGATAAATCTTAGCGATAGCTAAAGCAGTATACATAATGCAAAACACACTGCAAACATAGCAGAGAAAGAAATGATAATGCAGGACTCAGAAACATCTTGAATTGAATACTAATTACATGGACTTCACAGCATTCTGAAACCTTGTGTACCAGCTAGAATTAACTGTAAGATACCCAAAACATTAAACTCCTTCACAGTGCTTTCAATATTTTTTTCTTATTTTACATAGTTTAGCTATCTTCCCATTTATTCTACAGATATGACATTTTTTTTGCTTAAGCATACATTAAGAAGTTGTGTGCTGTTTACAAAGCACTTTAAATAGCATTAGCCTTGCTGATTTCCATACTCTTAGAACCTTGCCTTTTTCCCCTTTTCCAAGCAGCTTCTAGATGTCTAACTTGCAGGTGCTCTTCATAATGATCACTGCTGCAGTAGCCTAAATTAAATGGGCTGTATCGTATATAACAACGAGCCAGCTTCCAAAGCTTTAAGGGCACATTCCACTCATCCAAACCACTGCTTGAGGTGAATTAACTAAGTCAAGTTGGGTATTTGAGTGACAAGACCTTCAGAGCTTTCCTGCTGCCTAAGAGAGCACACCTCTGTGAGTTTTAAAGATTCAGTGGTTGGTTAATGCTGGTCATTTGCTGATGAGATAAGTTCTCTACAGGGAAAAAAAACTTCCATTTTATTTTCTTTCAACAGAAAACATAGTTTTTCTGTAAATAATATTATTTTTGGCTAGTAGGAAGTGTTTTTAATGACTGTCACATAACGTTTATACACTTAAATTAGAGTGTTAGTTTTTTACTGTTAATGATTTATTATTTATTTGACATTTGTTTACCAGAAAAATCAGACCAGGCCAGTTGTATCCATTTTCAGTTGAGGACCAGGGAGAAAAGCTCCATAACCAACAAAACATTATAATGAGAAATAATTCAGATAATTTATGTAACAAGAGTACTACACATAACAGGACTAAAACTGAGATGATGTAAGTATAACAGATTACACAAGCTGGAGAAGTAAATAAGGCAAAAGTCACATAATCATATAAGACATTAACATACTTTGAAATAGTGAAGACATAATAAAAGATAAAAAAATGCATATAAGACATTACATATTTGGAGAAATAAAAGAAGTAAAAGCAAGAGTGACAGGAGATTACATGAATATCCAAGGTTAGGTATCCTCAAATATAAAATGATGTTAATTAAGGCTAGATATTAGAGTTCTAGGAAGAGAAACAAGCAAAAGGTGGGACTGTGAAGAAGAGTAAGAATAGGCCTTCCAATGTAAAGAGTATGGATTGGGTATACAGAATAAGAAATACAACGAACGTTGAAGGAGCGGAAGAATAAGGTAGGAAGCTGGAAGCACTAAGAAGGTATAGGTGGGGAGAAAGAAACTCAGTAATTTAACCTAGATTGGAGCAAGGGCAGATCCATGATTTGGTTAAGTATTCTTTTAATGAGCATTTGAAGGAGGGCAGGTTAGGGATATTTCTAATAGTTAATGGTAGGGAATTCTAAACGTCTGCTACTGAGTAGGAATATAGGATTTGGTCAGAGGATTTGGTAGTTTTTAAATTGTGAGGAATTGTTTATTCTCTGATATGAGCATTCTGTTTGGGAAGTATAAGTTGAGTAAGGGCTAAGGGATGGACAGACTAAAGGTTTGTAAATGCTGCTATGTGTAGTTTTAAGATGAGGAGGTTTACCTGGCTGCATTTTTAAAACCTCTGAGAGGATGTCAGAATGGTATTTTGAATCCTTCCTTAGACAGAGAACTAGTTTTTGGATGCTGTGCTGCACATATCATAAAAATGTGTGATGAGGGAGTTAAGCCGATTCAAGGGATCTGTCAGATTTTTTCAGTTCTTCAAATTTCTTTAAAAAGCAAGATAAACAATCCCAGCAAGCTGACGTAAAGCAAATGCTTAAAAGGCAAATACTGAGAAGTTCCAAAAAGAAAACAGGACCCCCTCACACAAGAATAAAGGACAATCTAATATGGCCGAATAACTATGTGAAGGATTTCTGACACTCCTCCCATCCTGGCAGTTTTTTAACCTTTCAGAAAATCTGAACCTATATTTCTCTCTTTGGCAACAGATTGTTTGAGACAGATGGGTTCTGAGAGTAATCAATCAAGGTTACAGATGACAGTGGGGGGTCTGTCAGTCCCATTCAGGGGACTTCTTCTCACCAACCAGACCAACAAACTGTTCTTTTTCCTCCTGCCATTCAGTATATGCTTGTTCAGAGTGTGATAGAAACTTCCTATCCTCATTTAGGGGAACAGTTTTATTCCACGATGTTCCTGGAGACCATCTCTGGATCTTTCTTTTCTGAAACAGTTTGCGATCCTGCAATAGCTCAAAATGGTGTTTCTTTGCAACTTGTTACCACTTATTGCTCATTTGAGTGTTCTAATGACCTTAGACTTAAAAAAGATACGTATCATCACATCACGACAGATCCAGATTACAGATGTTTCTTAAGGTTTTCTGTGTCTGGGTCACATTTTCAACTCTCGAAATTACCATTAGGTTTACCTACACCTACAAGGGTATTCACAAAGTGCCTGTCTCCTGTGTTATCTTAGTTTACTGCAGACTGCAAGGCATTCACATTTTCCATTATTAAGATGATTTGCTTATCTTTGCAGAGTATTTATCAAAGAGTCAGGAATTTCTCAATCAGGTAAGAGATCTACTACACAGACTAGGATTCCAGAAGAACTTATAGAAGTCTCATTTTACTCCTTCTCACAGGATTGTTTTCTTGGTGTGTCTCCTGGACACCTCAGTTCAAAAAGCTTTTCTTCCACAGGAAAAAATAGATCTATTCCTAAGTTTTTCCACTAAGGCTATTGTCTCAGCAAGGGAATTCTTCAGGATTATGGGTCTCATGGCATCTATCATAGTCATGATACTGCTTGCAAGATTTCACATGAGAAGAATCCAATGCTACCTGAAATCTCTTTGGCCCCAGCATCAACATCCCCTGACATTTCAAGTTACAGTTTTGGAATTTGTGAAAGGGGCGATTTTGTGGATGAGACACCAAATTTCTCAGAATCCACGGCTCCCATTCTCCCTTCCTGCACCAACACTGGTAGCCATGCACAAATACCTCAGAATTCAGATGGGGAGCAGTGACTATGGGAATAAAAGTGCAGGGTCTTTGGAACAAAAAAGACAGACCAATACAAATAAACATAAAAGAGATGTTAGCTCTTATAAATGATCTTGGTTCTGTTAATCATCCTTGTTCTCTGGAACTTCTTCATGTTTTTACAGACAACACCACAGTAATGTGGTACATAAACAAGCAAGAGGGAACCGCTTTGTACCTTCTATGCAGACTAGCCATAGTAGCCTGGGATATAGCTTTTCAGTATAATCTCAATAGGCACACATCTTACATACTGTCAGAGCAAAACTGTGTGGTAGACAAATGAGCAGGACCAGAACAGACCCTCATGAATGGAAACTAAATCAAGGGTTTTTCAAGAATTGATCCAGCTGTGGAGAGTACCTCAAATAGATCTATTTACCTCTACTCACATCAATCAGTTAGCAACATTCTGCTCTAGGACTCCATGCAAGAAGCCATGGAAAACAAGTTCATAGGTTCATAGGTGTGTACCAGGCCAATGGCACTGGAGCCTTTACAAGCCTAGCCCATAGAAGTGCCTGGCATCATGCTGCCATTAGTTCCAGGTGCCTCTGTCAAGTAGAGCCACTGGAGTGATCCCCAGGGTGAATTTTCTATTTCCCATTCACTCATCAAGATTTCCCTTGAAAAGGGCCAGTGAGGTGCTCTGCTTGACATGTATGGGAAGTCTATTCCAGAGCATGGACAGTCTCTGGGTTATGAACCTGTTCCTCCAGCATGTTCTGTTGATTGTGGTAATGAGGTTGAGGTCCCTGGAGCATGTGGTGTGGAGGGATTGGGATTTCGTTAGGTGTAACATTTCTAACAGGGCTGGGTCAGACATGGCTTTGTAAGTCAAGCAGGGATCGTCTCTTAATAGACGATATGAGACAAAGAAAAGCTGGAGTTTTTGAGTCTATCCATGCAGGGCATGTGTTTAAGGCCTAGGATCCTCTTTGTGAGGTACTTTTGTGACCTTTCCAGCTGTTGCGGGTGTTTAGCGAGGTACATGTCAAATGGGCCATTATACTCGATGAGTGGTCTAATGAGGGAAGAGTAGAGAGAGATGATGACCTCTTTCTTCCTGGATGCAAAACCCTTGGCAATGAAATGTGCCACATAGAAGGACTTTCTGACCACAGTGGCAATGTGGTGGATGAATGAGAGGTTGCTGTAAACCTGTGTCCCCAGATCTCTTATCTCTTCAGTGTTCAGTGGGCTACCATCAATGTGGTAATTAGTGAGAACTGAGTTTTTCCCAAAGGGAATGACAAAGCATTTTTTGGCATTAAGCTTAAGGCCATGGTTTCAACACCAGTCTTTGGTCTCAGTGAGGCCTTTCTGTAGGATGTCTACATCACTTGGGGAGTTAATAATGGCTCCCAGCTTGCAATCGTCAGTGAACTTGGTCAGCCAGAGTCCCTCAGTGCTGGCCTGGACTTCTGAGAAGTACATGCCAAACAGGAGAGGACCCAGGACCGATCTCTGCGGGACTCCACTTGTGACTGGTCACCAGTCTGACTTGGAGTCTGCTACTTTCACACTGTGTGTTCTATCTGTGAGCCAATTTGCAACCCACCTAGTGATATATTGGTTGATGCCTAGATTGGTGAGTCTATCAATAATTCCTGAGTGGGGAATGGTATCAAAGGCCTTGGCCAGATCGAGGTAGGCTGTATGAACTGCCTTGCCCTCATCCACAGCTCTGGTGACTGACTCAAAGAAGTCAACCAGGTTGAGCAGGCATAATCTACCCTTCACAAAACCAAATTGCATGGGATCCAGAGTTTGGAGATTCCCTGTATCCTTATTAATTAGGTCCATGATTATGCACTCCATAGCCTTACATATTAGACTCATCAGGCTAGGGAGATAATTCCCAGGGTCTGTAGTCGCTCCCCCTTTATGGAGAGGGATGACTGTAGTAGTGCACCATTCTGTCAGGACAAAGCCTAAGGTGAGGCTGTAATTGAACATGGCACACAGGTGTGGTGCCATTTCACTTTGTAGTTCATGTAGAACACAGCCAGGGATATTGTCAGGTCCCATGGAAGCTGTATTCTTGGCCTTGGAAAATGCATCTTTAAACTGTGCTGCAGTAATGCTGTGTGCTTGGGATTCTTTCGGTATTGTGATTGGTCCTTTGGGGGGGGGAGAAGGGTAAAGTTGGCACTGAATCTGTTGGCCAGTATCAAGTAAGCAAAATAGGAGAGAAGGCACCACGACTGGAGCAGGTTTCACAGCAAATACAACATTTAATGTAAAAAGTAAGAGCTTTCACGCCCCAGAGGACGCTTCTTCAGACATACATTCATGAAAAAATCCAACTTATTTATAATGCTAAAAATGATTAAATTACAATCAGCTTAAATCAATCACTCAATTAAACAATGAAACCATGCAAAAACTTCTTAAAGTGATAGGTATATGCCTATACTAATGCAAACTGTTCTATAATTCATGCATAACGTTCTAAAATATTTAAAATATATGGATAAATACATATATTAAAAAATACAGTGCTGCACATATTCTAAATCATTAATCTAAAAAATACATTAATAAAATCCATTCATACTTTATAAATACATAATTTAATGTTTCAAAGGTCTGTCAACTAAAAATGGTCTCGCTAACTTTAAAGGTTTTGATGAGGGATCTCAACTTTTTGTTGAGGCTAATAAGGGAGTTTTTCCAGTCTTGGGACTTCCCCTTTTTCTGCAACAGTTTCTTCCTTCTGTTTTAGAGTTTGTTCATGGCAGGGGACCACCAGACTGGCTTCCTTTTTTTGGAGGAGAGTGTCTTGGTTCTGTTTGGTATGGCTAGTTCCATACATTTATGTATGTGTTCATACAATGCATTGGTGTATAATTCAGCGGTCATGCACCTATTTTCCATTTGCATGGGTGCCGTGAAGTTAGCCACCTCTGTTTTTAGGAGCCCAAAGTCAGCTTTGCAGAATTTTTGCATGGTGGTTACCTTTGCTGGTGGTGTGGGTGAGATGTGGATTTCCATGACAATTAGTTTGTGGTCAGATCTAACCAGGAAGGAATTGACTATTGGTGATGAGCAATGGTTGCCCATGTTAGTAATAACCAGGTCAAGGATTTTGCTTCCTCTAGTGAGGGTAAGAATAAGCTGGTCCAGTGCATTGGAATTAATTAATTCCAGGAAGTGTTGGGCAAGTGTATTGGTGCATGAGTAGTTTTCCCAGTTGAGGGAGGGGTAGTTGAAGTCACCCAGTATGAGAGTGTTGGGTTGGACCCTAATAGTTTCCAGGGTGCTTAGGAACATGGAGTGAGAGTCTTGGGACATGGTTGGGGGCCTATAGCAGGATACAACCTGAATCGCCATCTCACCCACTGTTAGTTGTACCTGAAGTATCTCTGATGCGTTATGCTGAGCTACTAGTCTGGAGGTGTGCATATACTTTATGAATATGGAGACGCCACCGCCATGAACAGGAATGTTACTCTGTGCTTTTCTACCCTTTCCACTAATACACAAAGCCATTATAAAGGACTCCACAAAGATAATTGTGGTGACTTCCTTCTGGCCTAGGCAACAGTAGTTCTCCCTTATTTTGGAAATGGCCAGGGGCAATTACTACAAAGCTTCATCAAAGACTGGATTTACTCACACAAGATCAGGGTCGTTTAGTACATCCCAAGCCCCAAGCAACTACAATTAACTTCATGAATGATAGAAATGTAATACTTTTTAGGTATCTTTTTTTGAGGACATGAATCAGGTAGTAATGGAGGCAAGAAAACCTGCTTCTAAAAATCATATATTAGAAAGTAGGAACATTTTGTGCCCACAAAAACAACCATCACCCATTCAGAGATAGTATGTCTCTGGTTGTCAGTATTTGTGTGAAATACTATCCTATGGCCTGTCATACTGCTCAGCCAAGGTTCACTTGTCAGCCATTTCAGCATGTCTGCCCATGGATCTTCCTCTTTCAATGCAACCTCATGTGAAAATGTTTTTGAAAGGGGTGTTGCATAAAAAGCCTGCTATAAAACAGGTGCCACCTCCTTGGGATCATAATTTTGTCAATGAATTGCATGTTCTCACCATTGTGGTAACTGACCTACCTGCAGCAGGTAATTACTATAAGTGCTGAGCTTTCTTCTCAGTCCTAGGTTTAGAGTGATTCAGATGCATTAGCACAATACAAAATACAAATATATGATTAAAAGACACACATTTTGTAGTGTCACGTTAATTTTTATATTGTGGGTTTCAGTTCCATAAACACACAGAAGTATGTTTTTTTTTCCTGTCATTTATAATATCATTTACAACAAAATGGATGCATTGTTTTAAAGCAGTGCTACAAACATTTAATTTTTGCATCAATTTCTCCTTCTCAGGTTAATGAATTTGCCAGATTCATTTATTCTTCTACAGGTCTCAACATCTAAATAAAGTCATCATCCCCTTTTTCCCATTTACATGGGGTCGGGGTATCGTATTAACTGTCGCCAACTCTTAATGGAATAAGAAGTCTAAATGCCATAAACCATCTAATGGCTTTAGTATCTTAGTCAAACTTCAAGGGAACATGAACAATAACAAAAGCGTTGCAGATAGCTCAAACACCCGTTATCTTCTAGGTGCAATACAGGCACATCAGGGTTAGCAAAGTCGGGGACAGTTCAAAACCTGCCTGGACTGATTATAATTACATACAGTTCACAGAGCTCTGAAATACAATGTACCAACTAGAATTAACCACTAAATTCCCAACATACTACAGGAGTCATGAAGAAGAATGCTATTCTTTATCCTTGAATGTTGCCATCACATGAAAAGGAATGCTCAGGGATGTAAAATAAAATAGGTCCAGCCTGATGTTGTTGAATAGGCGTGGCAGGAATTGATGAAAGTAGCCCGAACAGAGACAGGGATTCGCCTATTATGAGCTAGGAGGGCAGACATTCTTGAATGAAATGAAGGAGAGATAGGCAGAATCTGTAACTAGTGAGTTATTGACAGCTGAGTCTCAGTCAAGGCCAAGGAAGGTAAGTGACAAAGGTTTCCTCAGAAACATGACTAGTGCAGTGGAAGCCATTAAGTCATATGTCAGATAGTAAGACTTCTGATACGTTGGTGGGTTGACAGTCTACCTCCACAAAGTACTGAAGAATTTGCTTCCGGAATAGGTGACTACTTTAGATACAGGCAGACCTCTTTTTCTCACACACACTCACTCATACATGCACGTGCGCTCACATACACACACACACACACACACACACACACACACACACACACACACACACACACACATCTATAAATGGTTCTAGTGATAATATATGCTCAGAAGAAGGGAAGTGATGGAGTTGCATGTCACATTGTTATTTAAGAACATTTTTGTCTGACCTGTTAGATACAAAGTCCTGTTTACATGGCAATCGGGGAGATTTAATCTTGTTAAATAACTTGCATAATTTTGCACAGCATGGCGCAGTTTGTGATAATCATACCCTGATTTAAGTACATATAACTTGTTCCCATAAATTTATCCATACTACTGAACAGATTAAAAATTATCATGAGGTTTTTATGGCTGACTGCTAAAATGTTTTAGGAACAGGCTCTTACAAAGTCTGTCATAATTCTCATCATCAATATATTTTAAGAACAGCAAACCCAAACTGTTCATCTAATGAAGCCATTTTTTTTTCCTGCAGCACAGAAGCGGATAATGAGATTAGCTTAAAGCTTCATGATATTTACTCTAAATATTTATAGGATGCAAAATTGTAATAAAGCTATGTTAAAGTGATAAAGACCAGGCTTACCTAGAATGAAAAAAAAATTAAGAAGATCTGTCTGGATCTACATACTTCTGGGTCTAACTGCGATGTAATTGTAACAACTAGTCTCCTTGTTTAATAACAGCCATGGAGTGTAACAGTTAAGTGGTAGATACTCAATAAATGCAAACTATTGGCAAGAACAAAGACCAATAACATCAGTTTGTACCTCAGCATAAAACTTTAAGACTACACAAAAGAGATGTCTCAAAATTAAACAGCAGTTAAAGAAGAAAACATTATTTTTATTTATTCATCTGTTAACTGAGTAAATGAACTGGCCATCATTGACAACTGACCATTTTAAACTATAACTTGCACCACAAGGGTAAGGATAAATACAATATAGGCAGACAGCTCAGAGCAGCCAATCAGCCTGCATATTTGTGAGAGGAAATCCATGCAAACATAGTGAGACTATGGAAACTCCACACAGAGACAGTGACCATTGGTCAGGACTGTATCCAAGAGCTGTGAGACACCAACCTGAACCACTGAAGCACCGCATTCAACATGTGATTTCAGCTTTAACACATTAAAATGAACTAGTGAGAGCAATTCACTAACTGGTCAGAGTCATTTATATGCTGACAACAAAAAAGCTTTTGCTGTCTCAATTAATTCTTAGTCTGGTCTCTGATGAAACCTTCAGTGTGAGGGTCAGAAATTTCTCTGCTAAAAGCTATTGTAATTTTTGCTGAGAAGAAGAACAATTGTTTACAAAAGTATAATTTTATTAGTTTGAGGAATATAACTTAGTTAAACAGAAAGTGCAGCCTTTTTTCTTATCCATTTTGATAATCTTGTTTTATCTGAACAGAAACTTCAACTTTGCCCACTTTAAAACACTGACTTGTGTCTGTTATCGAAACATGTGCCTCTTCTCCAGAAATACATCTACAAAATCTGTAACATTTTAATCTATAAACATGCGCCTCTTCTCCAGAAATACAACATCTACAAAATATGTAGCATTTTAATCTATAAACAAGGAAATTAGTACCTGTGCAAGCTTCTTCCAACAAACCCTTTAAAATCCTCTTGTAAAGAATCTGTAAAATCTTCCTATAAGTAAGGTTGCAACAAGCTGTATATATTATCCCTCTGGTAATCAAGTAAGGTATCTGAGATAGTGATGGGATATATGAGGTGCAAGCAGACAGTTTGCATTTGAAGGTAACCTGGAATGTAATGTATTACCCTAAATTCCCTTTTTCCTTCCTTACTATGGGAACTTCTATATATATTCACACAGCAGATGAACAAATATAAAAAATCAGCAACTTGAGTAGTGCACCTGGTACTGAATTATGAGTTTCCATAATGCAAAAACTGAAGCATCTCTCATAAAGTTTAACACTTGCACAGTGAACTGAACTGTTGGGTGACTGAACTTTAGTAACCTCTACAAGCAAAAAGAAAATTGCTGACAGTTAATAAGATGTATAGTGAAAGTTTGTTATCACAGATGCTCCTGCAGATTTTAAATTGTTTAGCAACAGCAGAAATAGCTTATTTGTAGATTTCACAGTTTTGAAAAGTGTAGTATTCTTTGAAATAACTCATAAAAATAAGTCACCAATTTACATTGCATGGCTCTGCAATACGTAGCCGCCAACCAAGCCACTTTTTTTTCTTTTCCAGTGCTTGTACAGCACAGCACCTATGACCATCACAGACATTTGCAGGTGCTTACGTGTGTGCATATTTCTTGCTTATCTTCTCGCAAATGATGTTGGCAGCATTCCCATAGACTGAGACTCTAACCGGTATTATCCCTAGCATTAAAAAAAAAGAAATTCTCAAAAGAGTTCAGAAAGAAGCCCACAAGAATGTAATCCTACAGTGGTTTTCCTTTGTGGATTGTTCTGGCTTGTCTTAAAATGTTGTCTTGTAAGTTGCCTTCTGAGCTTAACAAAGCTACAAGAAAAAAATAAATGAAGGCTTAGATTTTGGTTTTGTTTAGGTTGCATTTCTTGTAAAAAGAATATCAGCAAATATATGAAATATTATTTATTTTACTGAAATGTGCTTTCCTGCTTCTTATTTCTTGTGCTCTGACACCAATGGTTACGCCTCAGACTTGTGTCAGTACCGTGACTGCATTTCTGACTCTGATATCAGTGATATCGATTCACAAACTGACTTGTAGGCTTAGGGCCTCTCGGAATGAAAGGATTGGATGCTCCAGGAGGAGTTTTACTACTCTGGAAAAAGGATTTAGATTACCTTTGAGTGCCTGGATGCTCTCTGAAGGGAGTTAGTTAAAAAAGCAGCAGGATTACCAAAGAGAATCATGGGTTGAGCTATGGAGCAGGTACTCTGCTTGGCATGGGTAAGAATGAATAGACCACTTTAGTGCTGTTTTATATCCGCTTGTAAAAGGGCTAAGCTGTCCTCCTGCCCAAACATATAATGTATCATCCCACTGTTTTAGCATACCCTCAGTGCCACCAGCAAATAGGAGGCTTCACTGGGGCAATGGCAAGGGTATCATTTGATAAAACATGAGGAAAAATCAATGAATGCAGACAACACATGCTCTTTTCACCTTCTTCTCTCTCACTCTCACTCACAGTCATGGAAAAAGGAACCTCTGCGATGATGGGTCCTAACAGGCTGTTTGTACTGGGCTCTCTTATTGTGATTTACACTAGCAATTGGCAAGACAAAAACCTCGGGAGGGTGAGTTAAAGACTATAAATTATGTGTAATAGTGTTTTATTGTAAAGAGATAATACAAGCAAGAAAAGTCAGCTGCAAAATGATTTTTTTCCCAGAAAATATTGCCCTTGATAAATTTAATATTAAGTGGTGTACAATTTATAATAATAACATGACTGATTTTAGCTGACAAAAGAGTTTTTAAAATTATTTCTTCCAAGATAAAGGGAATATAGTGGTGAAAATGAAAACTTAGGCACTGATGTCTACACTGGCTAACTAACACACAAACTCGATAATTCACATCTTTATAAAACAGTATAAAGTTTGGGAACCACTCAACTTTGGAGAGGGCATTATCCTCTGACCCCAAACTGGTAAACCTAGTAGACACTGTGAATGACTCCATTAGTAATCACTTCAGTACACTTTCAGTACAAAGGTGCTCTTTAATTAATTAATTGCAGGGAAGTGTCCTAATGCTTATTGAGCCTATTACCAAACCAGTTGCTGTGCAGACATAATAAATATGGAAACGGCATCTTGCAGAAATTTCTGGACTAGAGACTTCACCAGTGCAAAGTAGCATTCTTTTCTGGAAGCACTATTCCCATGCACAATAGCGCGTGAGGGAAAGCAGACATTGTACAAAAAGAAACTTTACATTTTTTATCAGCTGTTCTGCTTCTGCTAGTTATTTATGTTCTGCTTAGTCAGGTAGCATCAGAATGCTGCCATACCTACTTTCACTGGTGTATTTGTAAGCCTGTGTCATCCTCTTAGGTAAATAGTGAAAGAACTAGATGCTTGTGAATTATTGAGGAAATAAAAACCCCAGAGGAAAATAAGACAAGGACTATGGTCAAATACAAATCTCTCACCCACTTGGAAGGCTATATTTAGCAACATTCTACTGAGAATAAATGTTAAAAGTGAACTGAAACTAGCAAAACAGAAGTTGCTTAGCTCCTGTGTTAGATGTTATCCCTCTTAGTACATGTATCTGGTCAAAAACTATTCTCAGAAGAAGTGTTAGCTATCAGTCTACAACCACTAACAAAATTACTGGTTGATTTTGTTCAGCTCCTGTCTTCTCAATAGTGCCTGCTGTAAGTTTTCCCAGAACACTTCTTTTCCTTCTGTATAACACATCTTATATTCTGTCCTATTAATGATTCAGTATTACTGCATTGCAACTGACAATATCAGATTTAGTACAAAGAGGAGGAAGAGAAGATATCTGTTAACATGTTTCCATCACACTGTCTTAATGCTACTGTGCCCAACTTTCTTAGTCAGAGAATAGCTTTCTTGTCCCTGTGTCTTGCTTATAAAAAAAAAAAAAAAAACAGCCACTAAGTCTCATAATCCTATAGCATAGGAAACATGTATTAGCCTTCTCAGCCCATTACACCTGTCTTATAACTAGGACCTACCTTTATAGTATCTCCCCTTCCCTAATGGAATGGTTTCTCCTCCTATGCTGAAGACTGAACATCACCATCCACCATCAAGATGGAGCTTAATTTCCATGTAGGGTTACCACCTGTCCCTCTTTGTGAGGGACAGTCCCACTTTGGGCAGTTTTGTCCTGCGAAAAAAATCTAAAAAATGGCAAATATCCTGAGATTTTAAGACAGAAAATATTTACTAAGTTTTATTTAATAGTTGCATAAAACAGTTATTTTGTATCTGAAACACCTAAATATTATATGAAATAGCATAAGCAACTCATGCTACAGGAATAAGCTTTTATTTGGACAAAAACAGTGAAGTTCTGTCCTTTGCACTCCCTCTGGCTATGTCTGTCCTGCAAAATCACACGTTTCTACAAAAAATGTCACACTTTGGGCATTTGAAAAGGTGGCAACCCTATTCCATGCAAGCAGTGATTTAGCCATTTTTTAAAATCATTTCACTGGTTTCACAAGTGCGCCTGTCATAAGCTGTTTCCCCAGAACAGTTCTTGCCTTGTTCCATATGTCTTTGTTTGCTTTCTTTTCATTTACTGTTCCTCTGTAATGTACATTTTTTAACTTTTTTATGTTCTCTGTTGTTATACACAGGACTCAAAATATAATCTTCTGGTAACAGTGGGTTTAGCAAGTTACCAAAAGTTAAATAATTAAGTGAGTGTATAGGTAGTGCTGGCATAGGTAAGGAAACACAGTCTGCTCTATAGTAACCTTAAATGAGGACTATGACGCAATGCTCAAATGCTGACTCCTTCAACCTTCATTATCAGAGCAGTCTGACCTTTGGATCAACAACAGTAAAGTTGACTTTGGCTTATGCTTTGACAATGGATTAAAGAAAGCCTTTCTCACTAAAGAGAGAGAGAGAGAGAGAGAGAGAGAAAACCTCTAACTGTTCACCCTGAAAGACCTTTATGCTTTTCTAGTTATAAAATTAAACCATTTGAATTGTTTTACAGAAGTAATTATCTTTTTCAATTACTTCTTTTTATCAAGTAAGTTCTACTAAGCAAAGTGCTCCTTTTCAGAAAAGAATTAAATGATTTGGTCAGGTTACACCAATTGATTGGACATAGCCCTTCTGCAGAAGGAGGGTAATGGAGCAAACCTAGAATGGCAGCATTTAGCTCATTAGCAGACTGCAGTCTCTGTCCTGCCCTGTCAGAAAAACAATTCATTATTTGATTCTTAGCTGTCTTACTGTACCTATCAAATATAATAACAATTCTCTGTTTATAGAGGCTTCTGGTTTAGTGCACACAGTTTCTAAATCAGGATATCATGGTGGGCTTCAATATGTAACAAATCATGTTTTTATTGAGATAATTATATGGCAATCACTGATTTTCAGCAATGATGAGCAGCATACATCTGAGGATGTGTGACATTTTTCTGTATGCCCTGTGCAGTGGAAATCTTTAGGTACTGATTTTCTCCTTGCTTGCCTTGACTATCTTTTTCTTCTCCTTCTTCTTCTTTCGGCTTTTCCCGGTTAGGGGTCACCACAGTGGATCACCTGTCCGCTCATGATTGGCAGTGGAGTTTTACGGTGTCGAGTTGCCAGCCTGGTGCCCAACCTTCCACAGAAGGCACATACATGCACGCACTCATGCCTAGGGCTAATTTAGAGTGTCCAAGCCAGCTACCTTGCAACTCCCACTCTTAATATCACCCACCCCATCCAACCACTACCTTTCATTCCACTCCACTAACTACCTTGATTATAGCAAGCTCAGATGCTCATAAGCCTAGTACTTATTATACAGCAGGAACTTCTTATTGTAACATTTGTTAATGTCTGTTATGTACTTCACAGATAAAGATTCCGGTTGTCTACTGATGTACTATGTTCTTCATCTGTAAATATGTTGTAAGTAATTGCTATGTTAAATTGTTAATCGCTATGTAATCCAATGTAACTACTGTCTGTTTATTTTAACTCTGGAGCTTTTCTCCCCGGGCCTCCACTGAAAATGGACCTACGTCCAGTCAGACACTCCCGGTCAACAAATGTAAGTAAGTAAGTAAGTAAGTACAGCATGTCTTTGGGATGTAGAAGGAAACTGGAGCACCCAGAGGAAACCCACGTGACCAGAGGTAGGACATGCAGACTCAGCACAGAAGGCACTGCAGCCGAGGATCAAACCAGAGAACCTCTTGCTGTGAGGCGGCAACACTAACCTCTGTACCACCAAGGCTGTCCCTTCCGCTGACTATCTAGTTGTTGCTTACTACATTTCATAACATAGAAACACTCTTACTAATTATCTACAAGAAGCGTAAGTATGGAATATTTGTCTGCTCCTACACAACGATACTTCACTCCATGCACAAAAACACTGATCATTTTTTGCTGTTTAGCAGCTTTGCAATTTAATGTTTGGAAGTCAAAGGCGATTCCCACCTTAGACTCTCACCATCAGTCTGGCAGTTTAGCACAGAGGAATAAATATATGAGGTGCTAGTACCTTCATCTTGCAGTCCAGGATATGATTTTTGGTCACCATTTAATTTAATTTATTTATCCCTTGCTAGCTGGGTTAGTCCCACTTGGCTATTAGCCTCTTTTCAAGGGAGACCTGAGTGGTATTTATACTACTAGGGGAAATTTGGTCAGTGCATCAGGGAACTTCCCCTACTCTTCATTGTTGTGAGGAGGAACCATTTCGGAGGAGCACTTGTTTCCATTCCAGGTGCAGAGGCAGACAGGAGAAACAGGGAGGCAGATGGAGAGAGAAGGAGATGATGGAATAGTGAAAAACATGAAGGAGGAAGCAAATATCAAGACTGGAGAATGTGTGTGCAGGATTCTGATGAAATGTTTTGAATAAATCTATTTGATGGAGATGAGTCAGCAAATGATGGATGTATAAGTACAACCCTCCAGGTGGGAGGGTTGTGGGATGATTTACTTAAAGAAATGGCGATGCAGGGTGAGCTAGAAAATGAAGGAGATGTTTCTGGGGGGGGGGGGGTAGTATGGAGAAAATACAAAAGGAGGATGCAGAGACAATTCTGAAAATATCCTGAAGAATAGTGCTGAGATAGAAAAGAAAAATATGCAGAGAAAGTAAAAGAAGGCAAAAGAGGAATGGCAGAAAAGAAGGAAAAGAAAATGAAAAACGAAAGTATGTGGTAAGAATTCAAAGTAAAGAAGACAAATAAATGGGCAGGTATGAAGTATGGGAGAAGACAAATAAATGGACAGGTATGAAGTATGGGAGAATTTATTAGCTCTTTGGGGTGTAAAAGCACATGACGTGAGAGCATTTATTCTTATTAACAAGGAAACATTTTGTAACATTATATATGAGACTGTTTTTTTTTTCCAATGGAAAAGTTTCTTGGAGAATATAAAAAAGAAAGACTGTGACTCATGAAGTCTTTTTGTGATAAAAGCATTTAACAGGGAAACAAAAAAGAAGGTTCATGTACAACTTCAAACATAGGTAGAAAGAAAGACTTTGAAAGGACATTTGAAAGCTTTATGTAAAGAAGTATTGGAAAATGCAAATGTTTATGACAAAAGTGGTTTATGGGCTGGTGCTTGGGATTGTAATATTGTGTTAAAAATAGAAAAAGAAAAATTATACATATACCAAGAATGATAAATGTGGAGGGGGATAGGGGTATTGCACAATACTGGGGAAAACCCAAAACTGTTTTTTTTTTTTTGTGGAAAGGAAGGCCATTTGATAAGTAATTGTGACAAAAGAAAATGTTATATTTGTGAGGAAATGGGATATGATGCAAAAATGCGAACTGAAATTATATACATGTAACAAATTAGACATTTATGGATGGATTGCGAAAATGAAAATAACACGAAGGAAAAGAAAAAGCAAGAGAAGAAATCAGAAGAAATTTCAGAAGTAGCAGAAATAGAAGAAAAATTTGATGAGAAAAATAATAAAGATGATATAGAAGCAGGTTCTGAAATAAGGAATGAAGAAGACACAAACTGGGAGGCAGTAAAAGGGAAAAAAAAGAATTCTGCTGGTAAAGGGTAAATGTCAGAAAAAAAAATTAAAAGAATAGGCACAAAAGAAAAAAAAGAAAGGAAATGCATGAAAAAGAATGTATAGAGATAAAGACCGGGGGTTAGTATAATGGCAAGGTGTTTGACTAACCCTGTTTGAGTCTCACCTTTGGGAAGGTTGTACATGAATATTTTAGAGTGATTTCTGTAAATGTGAATAGTATTACAAATATAGTAAGAAGTATAGGAATTTTGTAGTAGTGTAATACATGTGACGTAGATGTAATTATAGTAGAAGACACACATTTTTTAACAAATAAAGAAAAAATTACAAACAGAAAAACTATGGGGAGGAAAGATAATTTGAAAACTGGGAAATGAGAGATTTTGTGGAATAGCCATATACTGTAGAAACAGAGTAAAGATATTAGATGTAACTTTAGCAAAAATATGAAGATTAACCATTGTAGATTTAAAATGGATGGAAAAGGTATATAGAATTATACCATTAAATACTTATACTAACTGTAGAGAAAGGAAAGCTTATTTCATCAGATTTTAGACTATGTAATGATAAATATGAATACTATAATGACAGGAGACTTTAACTGTGATTTAAGAGGCAAGTGTAAAAAGAAAGGAATCAATAAAAGAAAAATGTTACAAATTATAAGATGTGGTAAGTTAAAACTTTGGACACAAATTCATGGAGTTACAAAAGGGTATGTATAGAACTGAAATAGATTATTTTATAGTATCAGAAAGTTTAGTTATAGGAGATGGGGAGGTGGTTGAAACATGATTTTCTGATCATCTTGCAATATGGCTAGAGCTAAAAGAAAACAAGGCGTATATAAAAGAGATTAGTAATACAGTTATGGAAAGATCATATTACTATGAGAACATTTTATAAAAATGGTCTGAATGGTGGATGATCTTTAAGGAAAAATATAAAAAAAATGTTTTATACAGTGGCACTATGATGTGAGAAAAGTAGAGAAAGAAAAATATAAAAGAACATATAATGATACGTTGGAAGATTTTAGAACATAATAATAGAAAGCACTTTGATGAAGAAAAGAATATATGAAAGAAATTAAGAAAAGTTACAAGAATTGTTATATAAGCAAAGACATGTTTTGCAAGGAAAAAGAGAAGAAGGATCAAGTTACTTAAGCAGGTTAGTGAAGGAAGATGGTAGTGTGATGAAAGAAATAAAGAATGTAAAAGTTGAAATAGAAAGAAGTCAGGAACAGATTATGAATAGTGTAGTACAATATGTACAAGAAATGTTTAAATAAAAACTTAGTGAAGACAAAAACATGAACATTAAAAAAGGTAACAGAAAAAGAGAATAAATAATTGGAAAATTAGATTTATTTAAATGAGCTATATAAAATATTAGGACAAGTACATATAGCGTTGGCTGCAGGCCCAGATGGAATAGGGTATGAAATGTATAAAAAATGTAAGGGCTTGGCAAAAAATATTTTTTAAAGATTTTGAATGAATGGTTAGATGAAGATTTTATGCATAAAGAATTCTGTAGTTGAATATTTAAATTCATATGGAAGATAGAATAGAATTTTAAAAAACTGGATACCAATAGTATTGAATAATAATGATTACAAGATCTTTATGAAAATAATACAAAAGAGATTTGAAACGAAAATGGAAAACATTATGGAAGATAGCATATATAGCATAAAGGGGAAGGGTTGTCAAGATTTATTAATGATAGAGAAACTGTGGATGATATTATGAACATTAAAGAAGCAAAAATCATGACAAGAAATCTTAATAAGGTATCTGACACAACTGGACATCAAATCTTCTGGGTAGTAATGAAAGAGTAATGTATAAGCGAGAAAGCTAGGAAATTATATATGACATTGTATAGTAATAATAAAGTAAAAATATTTGTAAATGGCTGCTCAAGCCAAGTGGTACATGTGAAGAGTGGTGTAAAACTGGGGTGTCCATTGAGTTGTATACTATTTGCATTAGTTATAAAAGTGACACCTGAAGGGTTAAGAATTCCAGTTCTGTTAACATATGCAGGTTACATTATAATAATCGCAAAAACAAAATTTGGATAAAATAATAATTTACACAAATTACTGTCTAGATATGATAGGGATGTTTTAAATAAATAGAAATGTAAAGGTTTAGGAGATGTAATAAAGATTGGGGGTATATATTTTACAATGAATGAAATTTGTGTGTTAGGTATAAAATTTATGTAAGTAGAATTCAATAGAAAAAAGCAATAGAAGATATAAAGCAAACATGTCTTTTCAGGAAAACATATAAATTATCAATCAAAAAGAAGGCGTATTTGATAAATTCAGTACTGATGGGAAAAATATCATACTTAGCAAGTATATTTATGTTGCCAACAGTATTTGAAAAGGTATTATTGCAGATATTTTTTTTCATTTATATCGGGTTTTAGATTAAACCCAGCAAAGAGGAGTTTTGAATGTAAATAAAGATGAAGGAGGTTTATGGTTAATTAGCACAGTGATATGCACTGCTTCATTAAATTTGTACAAAATGTTAAAGTGGATAAATGAAAAATATCATAGTTTCATAGTAAAACTGTATATATATATATATATATATATATATATATATATATATAGATAGATAGATAACTATTATAAAAGTTGGGGTATGGCAAGAAGAGTAAAAGAGAAAAAAATATATAAATGAGGAAATAAAATGTTACCAAGAAAAAATATTTTTCGGAAAATAAAAATTGATGATATAGAAAAAGAAAAGTATGGTATAAGAATATAATGATAAAGCATTACTATATAAACCCATGGGAAAATTTAGTTAGCAGATGAAAAAATTAAAGCTATAAAAATAAGAAGCAAATGGTGTAATCAGAAAGTAGAAAGTCAATATTTTTTGTGGGGACTGATAATAGATAAATTGCCAGTACTAGGAAATATGCTGTATAAAAAGTGATAGAATATGTTTACATTGTCAAGAAGAAACTACAGGACATGTGTTTTTGAATGTAAAACAGTTATGGGGAAAACTACATAAAAAGTATTTTGAAGATATAAAAGAAGTGGATAAAATAAACATGAATGTGATTAAATATGTATATTATAAGAATAAAAGTAAAGAATATGTTAAAAGGCTGGATAAAAAGTTATTTTATGTTATATGGGTTAAATGGAAAGACAGAATAAATTAAATTATATTTAATGGTAAATGGATTTTAGCAACAATATTAAGTAAAATTGGATGGTGGTTATGGAAAAAGGAGTGGGGGCCTAATAAGGATGAAAATTTAGCATGATTGTAAAGGAAATTATGGTATATTTATATATTTGTACATATGTAAATATTTATAAATATGTAAATATTTTGTAAATAAGAGTTATTTGTGTGTACAAATAAAGGACCCATAATATTATTTGTTGTGAGGGGGGATATTTTTGTGGTTGCACTTCCTGTTTCTGTTTTCTCATTCAGAGGCTATTGAGAGAAGCAGGGAGTTACAACAACGGAGTTGAGAGAGTTGTTTGGTAGTGATTTGGAGCAGAAGAAGAGGGCTGAGTCTTCAAATTAGCTTAAAATGTGTGGAGAGATAAGAGGGGAGAAGAGAAGGTAATTGAGCTTTCTATATCTGTGTTTAAGGTCAGAGAAATGAGAGAGAAGGCATATATGCTTTCTAGTAGAGTTCCAGTGTTTGGAGATGATGGTGGGAACAGTCAAGTCGTCCATGGATATTTTTGAAGCAGTGGAAAGGTGCATTGTTGGAGAAAAGGCAGATAAGCCTTTTCCAGATTCAGAAGAGATTTTCCAGCAGCAGCTATCCCAGGAAGAGAACCAGCATGATGAGGGATGTATTATTACAACTCTCCAGTTGGGAGATTTGCAGGATGTTTTAGTAAAAAATTTATGTGAGAAAAACAAAGCTGAGAGTGGCAAGGATGTGGTATGGGGTGATATGGACAAAATTCAAAACAAAGAAGTACTTTTGATAAAAAAACAAGAGATGGTGAGACAAAACTTATGCTGATATGGTTAAGGAAAAAGCAAAAAAAGAACATCTGAAAAAGAAACTGTTATGAAACAAAGAAGAAATTATACTTGTAGAATTTTCTCCACTGAAGAAAGAGAAACATAAAGATTTGAGACAAGGGACAGTGTTATTTTACCTTTAGGAACTTATCCAGCATATAAGCAAAGAAATGTTTTGTGATATAATTTTTGAAGATGGTCAGGCAATGGAAAAATGTTTGAGTCAATATAAAAATAAGAAAGACTGTACTGCATGGAATGCTTTTGTAGTTAAAACTTATTTCAGAGAAACTAAGAAGAAAATTCATGTTCAATTTAGAATGGAAATTGAAAAAGAGACTTTAGAAAGACATTTAAACAGCATATGTAAAGATGCACTGGACATTTTTAAAGTTTTCAACAATAGAGGTTTATGGACTGGGGGTTGAGATTGTAATGTTCTACTAAAATTGGAAATGATAAATCATTTATATCTCTAGTATTATCAATATAGATAGTGAAAAAGAGGTTGTTAAATATTGGAGTCAACCCAAAACTTGTTTCTACTGTGGAAAATCAGATCATTTGATTCTTGATTGTGCAAAAAGGAAATGTTTTGTATGTGGTGCGATAGGTCTTGATGCAAAAAATGTGAGTTAAAATGTTATAAATGCAATAAGGTGGGTGATATGTGGAAGGATTGTAAAGAAGCGACAGTAGAAATACATGAAGTGCCTGTGTCTGAACACATTCAAGAGGTTATAGGTTCATAGGTTCATAGGTTCATACTAGGCTATCTGCCCAAGGGCATTTATAAGCCTAGCCCATAGTTATGTGGCTTTCGCCACCCCTTTAGTTTGAATAAAAACTATGCCTATCATTTTTCTGTGCCTCTGTCAAGCAGTGACACTGAAGTAATCCCTGGGGTATATCTGCGATCTCCCATCCATTGGTCAAGATTCCTCTTGAACAAGGCCAGCGAGGTGCTCTGCCTCACATGTACCGGGATTTTGTTCCACAGCATAGGGAGTCTCTGGGTGATGAATCTGTCCCTCCAGCACGTTCTATTTATAACCGTGTCAAGGTTTAAGTCTCCGCCCTTGTGGTTCTGAGGGATCTAGATTTTTGAGGTGAAGCATATTCATCAAATCTGGGTTTGACATGGCCTTATATGTCAGGCACAGGTCACCTCTGAGCAAGCGGTATGAGACTGAATAAAGCTGGAGTTCTTTCAGTCGGGCAGCATAAGACATATTTTGAGACCCTTTATCCTTTTGGTGAGGAACTTTTGGGGCCTTTCAAGCTGCATCAGGTGTCTGGTCAGATACATTCCGAACGGGCATTGTACTCAATCATAGGTCTAATGAGTGATGAGTACAGGGGACGATGACCTCCCTTGATCTAGATGTGAATCCCTTCATGATCAGGTGGGCGATATAGAAGGTTTTCCTAACTACTTTAGCAACATGAGTGTCAAGCGAAAGACTACTGTCAACTTGGGTCCCCAGATCCCTGATGACTTTTCTGTGCTCAGTGGATTGTCACCTATATGGTAGCTAGGGGTAACCTTGTTTTTCGAAGGGTATGACTATGCATTTTTGGCGTTTAACTTCAGGCCATGGCTCTGGCACCAGTTATCCGTTTCTGTGAGGCCCTTCTGGAGGATATCTGTGTCAGATGTGTTTTCGACTATGGCGCCCAGTTTGCAGTCATCTGCAAACTTTGTCAGCCATAACCCTCCTGTGTTTGCTTGTACTTCAGAAAAGTAGATGCCGAACAAGAGTGGACCCAGGACTGAGCCCTGTGGGACACCACTTGTGACAGGCTTTGAGTCTGACATGGCTCCAGCAACTCTGACCCTGTGGGTTCTGTCGCTTAGCCAGTTTGCAACCCATCTTGTGATGTATGGGTTTACATTCAAGCTGATGAGTTTTTCGATGATACCTGAGTGGGGTATTGTGTGAAGGCCTTTGCCAGGTCGAGGTAGGCTGTATGGACTGCCTTTCCCTCATCAATGGCCTTGGTGACTGTCTCGAAAAAGTCAACCAAGTTTAAGAGGCAGGATCTGCCTTTGACAAAGCCAAACTGGGTTGGATCCAAAGTCTGCAAGTTCCCTATGTCTTTATTTATGAGTTCCATTATGATCCTCTCCATGGCTTTGCAGATAAGGCTTGTCAAGCTAATGGGCGGTAATTTCCAGGGTCTGTGGAGGCACCGCCCTTATGAAGTGGGACCACAGTCGCCGTGCGCCACTCCTTGGGTACGTATCCTGAGGTGAGGCTAAGATTAAACAGCTGTCCTAACTGTGGGTTTAATTCCTCGTTGAGTTCATGAAGCACACAGTCGGGGACACCTACCGGTCCCATGCATGCTGCGGTTATTGCCTTAGTGAGGTCAGTTCTCAGCTGGGCGATGCTGATGTTTGGGGCGCGACAATGCTCTGGAAATGATATCTCTCCTTTTGGGGAGGGGAGAAGTTTGCACTGAACCTGTCAGCCAGTATGTTAGCAATGTGTGTAGGTTCAGTAATTTTCACATCATCTTGAACTAATTCTGAGCATATCTGGGAGTTTCCTCCTAGGTTTCTAACATAGCTAAAGAAGGCCTTATGATTGTCTTTAGAGTCCTTGGCGATTTTTCTCTCAAAATTTGCCTTGGATGATTTTATGAGAGCTCTTAGCTTATGGAAGCATAGTTGGCATTAGACACCCACTCAACCCGTGGCCACAGGAGGACACCAGTTATCTCCCCGCATACAAGGACCCCCACTAACAACATGCAGCCAACTTGCACACAGGCGGCAGTGTGTTTCTCCTTCCTCTTTGCCCAGTTCTGGCAGACTCAGTAGTATGGCAGCATCACACGATTTGCGACACCACCTAAACTCTTTTTTTAAATTGCCTTCCCTGTCAGCTGTGATGTCAGATGAAAGCTGCTCTCCATCAGGTCTGCTTCATTGGTTGCAGCAGCCATGGAAGTAAGTTGCATGTTCTTTTTTTTTTCTCTTAAAGGAAGTGACAAAGCAAGGACTTGATTGGTCCTTGCAAAGCACTTCCTGTGGCAGTTGCTTTTAAAAAGGCACATGTATAGCAAGCATTCCTTTCTCTTGTTCTTCAAGAGAAAAGTTTGCTTTGCTACTTGGACTTTTGGGAGATCATTTATTGGATTAGTGGTGGCGTGAGGAGGACAAGGACATTGCAAGAAAGCTTTTCAGCAGCGATCATTGGGGTAAGCCAAGGAGCTGCATTTTCAACTGCCTTTGTAAGGGCAATTTTTAAAAGATTTTTAAAAGGTCTGAAAAATTGTCCTTTTAAGGACAAATGTAAAAGGCTGAACTGGTCTGTGTGGTAGCAAGCAGGGGCTAACCTTCAATCGTTTAGAGTGAGCAGACAATTAGTAGCAGCCTTCCAGTGCAGATAAAGGTAAGTTGCTGTTGTTTTTTTTTTTTTTTTTTTTACTTTTTTTTGGGGGGGGACACAGGGAGATGGGGATTGCAATATTTTCCCCAGCATTCTTAGAGGATTGAGGGAGTGGGGGTGGAGATGGGCTTTGGTTTAAATAGTTTTATTTTAGCTTTGTCCAGAATTCTTCTGGTAAGTGATTGGTTTACTTTTGCTTTGTCCAGAGTTGTGATGAAAGGTTGGTAGTAGGGGGATAGTGACTGTAAAAATGTTGTAGATGATGATTTAATGTAGGCTAATGCAAATCCTGTTATTCTAGTATTTTTTAAGTTTGTAACAGCAATGTTTACAACTTTCTCTTATGCTATGCCTTTGTTCTATGATAATTGTTTGCTTTGTTCAGTATTGTTGCCCTGAGAGGTTGGGAGGGGAGTACAGGCTGTGAGAATGTTGTAGAATGCTCTCATGTCTGCCTGGTATTTTTGCTCTCTCATGAAAAGTGTGAGTTCATGCAATTCATGCTACTGCAAGACCTATTCTAGCATCTTCATAAGTTTATTAGATGAGTGTTTAAATCCCTGATGTTATGCCTTTGTCCCGTTTTTTTTTTTTTTTTTTTTTTTTTTTGCTTTGTGCAGAATTGTGCTGAAAGGTTGTACTGATGGGCTAGACGCTATGAGACTGTTGCAGAGTGCACAAATATAATTTTAATGCAAACCCTGTTCTACAAACTTTTCTACAATTATAATAGCAATGTATAAAACTATCCCTGATGTTCCGCATTTGTTATCCAATTATTTTTGGCTTTACCTAGAACTGTTGTGCTCTGAGATTAGGAGGTTGGCAGGGGTTGTGAGAATGCTGTGCAGTGTCAAAATGTTTGTTTGGTATTATTGGTCTGTTTCTCATAAAAAAGATGGTTCAAGCAATGCATGCTACTGCAAAATCTGGTATACTAGCATCTTTATTGGTTTATAAGCCAAGTATTTTAAATCCCTAATGTTATAAGAAATTGAAGATCTATTGCTTTGAATAAAATTTATTATAAAATCTTTATGAAAATTCCACAGAAAAGAATGTAATCAATACATAAGAATATTCTATTACATTCATAGGTTCATAGTAGGCTATCTGCCCTAGGGCATTTATAAGCCTAGCCAGAGTGTGTTTGGCTTTCGCCATCCATTTTAAATTAATTTTGCTATGCCCTTTTTCGAGGTTAGTATACTGTGCCTCTGTCTAACAGTGACACAGAAGTGATACCCGGGGTAAACCTACAATCTCCCATCCACTCAACAAGATTCCTCTTGAAGAGAGTCAATGAGGGACTCTGCCTAACCTGGACTGGGATTTTATTCCAGAGTGAAGGGAGCCTCTGGGTTATGAATCTGTCCCACCAGCATGTCCTATTTATTTCAGTGCTGAGGTTCAAGACTCTCGAGCACGTAGCTCAATGGGATTTGGATTTTCTGAGGTGCAGCATGTCCATTAATTCCGGGTTGGACATGGCTTTATACGTCAGGCACAGATCGCCTCTGAGCAGGCGGTATGACACTGAGAAAGAGCTGGAGTTTCTTTAACCGGGCAGCATATGGCATCTGTTTGAGCCCTTTGATCCTCTTGGTGAGGTACTTTTGGGGTCTTTCCAGTTGCTGCAGGTGTCTGGTAAGGTACATCCCAAAGGGGGCATTGTACTCAATTATGGGCCTGATGAGGGATGAGTAAAGAGGCACGATGACCTCCCCTGATCTAGATGTGAATCCCTTCATGATTAGGTGGGCTATATAAAATGTTTTTCTAACAACTTTGGCCACGTGGTTGTCAAATGAGAGATTGCTATCAACTTGGGTCCCCAAGTCCCTAATTACTTCTTCTGTACTTAATGGATTACCACCTATGTGGTAATTTGTGGGCACTTTGTTTTTGCCAAAGGGGATGACTATACACTTTTGGCGTTTAGCTTGAGGCCATGGCTCTGGCACCAGTTGTCTGTTTCTATGAGGCCCTTTTGGAGGATGCTTGTGTGGGATAGAGAGTTGATTATGGCACCCAGTTTGCAGTCATCTGCGAACTTGGTCAGCCACAGTCCTTCCATGTTGGCCTGTACCTCCGAGAAATATATACCGAACAAGAGAGGTCCCAGGACTGAGCCTTGTGGGATGCCACTTGTAACTGGTTTGGACTCTGACATGGCTCCAGCAATTCTAACCATGTGGGTTCTGTCCTTGAGCCAGTTTGCAACCCATCTAGTGACATAGGGGTTTATATTTAAGCTGGTGAGCTTATCTATAATGCCCGAGTGGGGTATTGTATCGAAGGCTTTTGTGAGGTCCAGGTAGGCTGTGTGGACCACCTTCCCCTCGTCAATGGCCTTGGTGACCGTTTCAAAGAAATCAACCAGGTTTAAGAGGCAGGATCTGCCCTTAACAAAGCCAAACTGGGTAGGATCCAGTGTCTGTAGGTCCCCAATATCTTTATTTATGAGGTCCATGATGATCCTTTCCATAGCTTTGCAGACCAAGCTAGTCAGGCTTATGGGGCGATAGTTTCCAGGATCCATTGAGGCACCACCTTTATGGAGAGGGACCACTGTTGCTGTACACCACTCTTTGGGTACATATCCTGTAGTAAGGCTGAGATTGAACAGTAGTTTTATGTTTGGGTTTAGCTCTTCTTGGAGTTCATGTAGGACGCAGCCCGGGACACCGTCTGGTCCCATTGATGCTGTGTTTTTTGCTTTGGAGAGGGCAGCTCTTACCTGAGCATCTGAGATGTCAGGGGGGCAGCACTCTGCTGGGATAGATATTTGCCCTTTTGGTGGGGAGGAGGGGGAGAAGTTTGCGCTGAACCTGTCAGCTAGGATGTTGGCAATGTCTGTGGGTTCGGTGTATTTTTTGTCATTTTGGACTAATTCTGAGCATATCTGGGAATTCCCACCCAGGTTCCTAACATAACTAAAGAAAGCCTTGTGATTAAGCTGGCCTTAGATGATTTTATGAGTGCCCGTAGTTTTTTGCCAATACTGATCAGAGATGCCTTTCCTTTTTTGGGATTTTGCTCTATCATGTAGTAGCTTCCTCCTTCTATTGTATAGTTTGTTTATGGCTGGGCTCCACCAGACAGGACGTCTGCCTTTGGAGGATTGGGTCTTGGTTTTATTTGGAATTGCATGATCCATGCATTCCTGAAGGTGTTCATAGAATGCGTTTATAAAGGATTCTGTGGTCTGGGCCATATTTTCTACAGGCCCGGGGGCTTTGAAGGATTCCACCTCGGTTTTGAGGAGTGTGAAATTTGCTTTAGAGAAGTTTTTCACTGTGGTTTTCAGGGCAGGGGGTGGAGTCGGGATGTGAATATCCAGTGAGATTAGTTTATGGTCTGATCTTACCAGTGAGGGATACACTTCTGGTCTGGAGCATAGAGTCCCCATGTTGGTGAAGATCAGGTCCAGTATGTTTTCCCCTCTTGTGGGAGTGGTAACAAGTTGTTCCATAGCATTTGAGTTTATAAATTCTAGGAACCTTTGGGCTAGGGTGTTGGAGCTAGAGTAATGCTCCCAGTCTATGTTTGGGTAGTTGAAGTTGCCCAATATAATGGTGTTTGGAGAGACCTTCATATTTTCCAGTGTTCTCAGGAAGGCTGAGTGGGGTTCCTGGGTTTGGGAGGGTGGTCTGTAGCAGGCTATAAACTGGAAGGCAGTTTTACCCACTGTTAGTCGCACATGGATAGTCTCTGATGCTTTGTGCTGTGCCACCAATCTGGAAGTGTGGGTATCTTTGACGAATATTGATACTCTCCCTCCTTTTGTGGTTCGGTTCATGTTTTGGGGCCGAAAAGCATGGTATGAGGTATAACTTGGTAGTGCTGGGGTGCTCTCGGGAGCCTTGAACCAGGTTTCTGTTACTGCACAGATATCGATGTTCTCCATGCTAAGGAGAGTTTTGAGTGCGTGCATCTTGAGGTTTAGACTTCTGGTGTTGAGTAGCATTAGTCTTAGTTTCTTATCCCTTGTGATACCTATGGAGGTGGGTTTGTCTTTTGAGCCTTGCCTAAAAAAGGCACTATGGGGGTAGCAAGAGCCTTTGCCAATATCCGAAAGCCCAGGGGTGACAGGTGCAAGCCGTCCCTAGCGAAGCATCGTGGCTTGTCGAGCATGTCATCCCAGGCTGACAGGCATTGGATCCCCTTTGAATGACACCAATACTTAAGCCAATTGTTGAAATTGATCATCTTGTCTTCATATTGTGGCATCATTCTTGGTGAGGGTAAGATGCTACTCAAGGTCAGGGTCATACCGGCCTGGGCTACATGCTCAGAGAGCTCCTCTATGTCTCTTTTCATGTAGTCCAGAGAGGTACGTATCAGGTCATTCACACCAGCATGGACAATGACTGAGTCATATTTGTACTTGCCTTGGAGTGACCTGAGTGCTTGTGTTATGTGGCGGATCCTAGCGCCCGATAGGCAGCTCACCGTGACCTTCTCCTTGCTCAGCCTGGTGAGCGGGACGTCAGTGTGCCTGACGATAGAGTCACCTATTACAAGTGTATCAGGTGTGTTGTTTATGTGACTGTTCGGCACACTGGCTTTGTGAGCTATGTGTTGCACGTGTTTTGTTTTGGGGTAGCGGTTGCTTGGGTGCCTGCTTTGGAGGTCTCTGCTGCTTAGGCAGATTTTTATTTAGAGCCTCCGAGTAGGTTTTTGTGTGTTTATGTGTTTGGTTTGCTGTCGTGGTAGGTCTATGTGAGACTGGAATTGTAGTGAGTGTGGTTTCCTTCTCCTCCTGACTGGTTTCGCCAGTACTGAGTTGAGAGAGCTTAGCCTCCAGTATGGCTATATGGTTGCATCTCTCACATGTGTTGGAATTTGTTGGGAGGAGGAGAGGGTTGTCTGTGTACATGAGGCAGTTGTAACATTGCCTCAAGATTCCCAGATTCACCAGCTGGACTGGAGAGGAGATTGACAACTGACCTTTTGACATAGTTTCATAGTTTCATAGTATAGTACTAGGCTATCTGCCCTGGGGCATTTGTAAGCCTAGCCATAGTGATGTGGCTTTTGCCACCCCATGAAATGGTACAAAAATGTACAGAATAAATCTAGAATACTGTGCCTCTGTCTAGTAGTGACACAATGAAGGTCCCCTTATATAATAGAATTAGTTTACTGTGCCCCTGTCTAGCAGTGACACAGATGTGACCCCTGGGGTAAACTTACGATCTCCCATCCACTCATCAAGATTTCTCTTGAAGAGAGTCAGTGAGGCTCTGCCTAATACGAACTGGGATCCTGTTCCAAAGCATGGGAAGCCTCTGGGTTATGAATCTATCCCTCCAGCATGTCCTATTCATACTTGTGCCGAGGTTTAAGTCTTTAGCTCTTGTGGTCCTGATGGATTTGGATTTTTGAGGTGGAGCATGTCCATCAGATCCTGATTGGACATGGCCTTGTCGTCAGGCAGAGATCACCTCTGAGCAGGCGGTATGCTACTGAATAGAGCTGAAGTTTCTTTAGTCTGGCAGAATAAGACATATGTTGGAGACCCTTGATCCTTTTGGTGAGGTACTTTTGTGGTCTCTCCAGCTGTTGCAAATGCCGGGTGAGGTACATACCAAATGGGGCATTGTACTCAATCATGGGTCTGATGAGGGAGGAATATAGGGGTACAATGACATCCTTGGATCTGGATGTGAATCCCTTCATGATGAGGTGTGCGAGGTAGAATGTTTTTCTAACCACTTTGGCAACGTGGGTGTCAAATGAGAGGTCGCTGTCTACTTGGGTCCCTAGGTCTCTGATTACTTTTTCCGTACTAAGTGGGTTGCTGTCTATGTGATAATTTGTGGGTACTTTGTTTTTTCCAAAAGGGATGACTATACATTTTTTGGCATTTAGTATGGAATTCCTCCCACATGCTAGAATAGTATTGGGAATTCCTTTATAATTGAAAAAAAAGGGCCAATGGGGAACAAGGTACTCAAGGGGAGTTTGTGAGGGTGTAGTGCTGACTTATATAATTGCTTTAGTGAGCAAGTGCCAGGTAACTTAAATGCAATGTGTTACAGGTAACTTAAATGCAAAAACGACAAACAGTAACTTTCTTTCAAGTGAAACAAGGAAATAAGTACAGTAAGCAATGCAGATATCACTAGGGATCCACAGAAGCACTGAAAAGCCACGTTTTAGGTGGAATTAGCATTTCAGGGAAATAACAAGCAAACAAACAACAAGCATACAAACAAAGCTAGATTCAGCAGGCCTGGATCTTGTCTATGCTACAGCAAACAAGGTGTACCAATTTCAGTAAGAAACAGTTCAAATATGCAGGCACTATAAGCCTTTAACCAGAAATTCCCAGCTCAGAAGGGCAGAGTCCAGCCTCTCCTCCCACAAGAGTGCAGACCATGAACCCTTTTAATGTAAAATAACTGACCTGAAGCCCAAGTGCTTAAACCAGAATTAATACACTTTTAGAATAACAGACACTGAGCCCTCAATCAGCAGTTCCCAACTTAGAAGGATGTAAGCTACCTGTTATGCCACTACAGTGCAGACCACAAACCTTCTTCATGTAAAACAACGGGCCTGAAGCCCAAGTGCTTAAACCAGAATTAATACACTTTTAGAATAACAGACACTGAGCCCTCAATCAGCAGTTCCCAACTTAGAAGGCTGTAAGCTACCTGTCCTGCCACCACAGTGCAGGCCACAAACCTTCCTAATGTAAAACAACTGGTCTGAAGCCCAAGTGCTTAATCCAAAAGACTTAGAATGATAGCTACACTTTAATCAAGTTACTACCAAGCAGTAATAAATACAATTTAATACTTTAAAGAATGCCTGGATTAGTGCTCAAGTTATACAAACAAAGCCAGATTCAGCAGACCTGGATCTAGTCTATGCCACAGCAAACAAGGCGCACCAATCTCAGCAAGAAGCAGTTCAAACACGCAGGCACTACAAGCCTCTCCTCCCACAAGAGTGCAGACCACGAACCCTTTTAATGCAAAATAACTGGCCTGAAGCCCAAGTGCTTAAACCAGAATTAATACACTTTTAGAATAACAAACACTGAGCCCTCAATCAGCAGTTCCCAACTTAGAAGGATGTAAGCTACCTGTTCTGCCACTACAGTACAGATCACAAACCTTCTTAATGTAAAACAACTGGTCTGAAGCCCAAGTGCTTAAACTAAAAGGCTTAGAATGAGTTACACAAAGCAGTAATAAATACAATTGAGTACTTTTAAGATGACGCAAAAGCAAAATAAAGTAGGAAGAAACACAAATACAGTAAAAGCAGATCATTTTTTTTTTTTTTTTTTTTTTTTTTTTTGAGTGAGCAAATGAGATGGGCCCAGGAGTTACAGGACAGAAACAAGTGCAAATGCAGGCCTTCAAATCAGAAAGTTGAGAGAGATGGAAGACCGCCCAAATGGCCAATAACTACAAATTCTGGGCCAGAACCACTCCTTATGTGGTAGACAGGTTACCTAGTGCTTACCACTCCCACTGATAAGCTAGAAGGCTTCCCTCCAACACAGAAAGGCTTGGGGGCTCAGAAGCTTACAAATAGTCCTGGATACAGCAAATCTGTATCTCGAACACTAATTACAGGAAAGGTAGGAAACAGGCTTACAATTTTTTTTTTCAGAAAAGTAGCAAAAACAGTAGTAAAAACAATTCACATGCAGTGCAAGCTGGCACACAAGTATGTAGCAATATTAGTCCACACACAGTTTGAAAAAATGTAATTAAATTAAAAAAGGACTAAAAGCAAGTGCAGAAAGGGTTTATTAGGTAGAATGCGGTAAAGAGATTCACTATATATTGTTAAAGGAAAAGGATATCAAGAATTATTAATGATTTTTAGAGAAATTGTAGATGACATACTAAATAGACAAGAAAATACTTTAATTATGGTAAGAGATCTAAGTAATGTTTTTGACACTATTCAGCATAATATGATATGGGATATACTCAAAGCTTATAATTTAAGTAGGAAAATAAGAAATGTGTGTGTGTTACAGCATACACACTGAACAAAATTAAACATTTTGATTAATGGATGACTGAAGAAATAAGTATTAAAGCAGGTATAGGGCAAGGATGTCCTTTTAGTAACATTATATTTTTACTACTTATGAATGCAATAACTAGTTATATTAATTCAGTAGATGGTAATGTTAGATACAGAACAAATGAAGGTACTGATATAATGTTATCATATGCAGATTACATCATTCTAGTCACGCAGCATTGGAATAGAATAGAATGGAACGGAAGAAGTTCTAAGCACAGATCAGTTACCATAATGGTTAAGATCTTCGTATCCCATGCACAAAGTACAAGGTTCAATCCTGACCTCCAGCCAATGCCTGTTTCTAGTTTGCATGTTCTGCCTGTGTCTATGTGGGGTTCCACCCACCTCCAAAAAACATGCTGAGTGTTTTCATTACAAATTCACCAATGAATGGAGTTGTGGGCAGTAGCACAGACTATTCTTGTCACCCTACAAGGGTTGTATAGGTCAACTGCTTTGTGCATCTACTCTGGTATGCAGTGGTGCTGGAAGTCATCAAAAGAAAAGGAGGAGTGCAAGAAAAAATGAGAGAAAAGATAGACTAGGCTAGGAAGGAATGCTGGTTGGCTAACAAAAAAGCTAAGAAAGGAGTTGCAATAGCAAAGAATAGGGCATCAGAGGAACTCTACCAGCTTCTGCAAAGTGACTCAGTAGGTGGCACAAAGAAACTATTTCAGGTTGGAAGGCAAAGACAGAAAGATAAAGAAGTTATTCAGACTCCCTTCATAAGGGATTTTGCACATGCTGATTTGAACATGGAGAAGCTCAAGTGCATCACGCTGTTGGACCAGCCTTGAGGTATATTCATTTTTTATGCAAATTGAGACACCTCCAGCTTTAGTCCCTGTCTGTGTAGTAGCTGGTCTAATTGTGTGAAAGGCATTATAACCTTGCACTGAGAGTGTGCTGTCTGCTGCTTTAAGCCATGTCTCAGTGACCACCCAAACATCAGCATTCTCTAGGGAATGGAGTTTCTTGTTTAGACTCCTAGTATTGGGCAGTAACACCTTTAGATTTTCTTGGTTTAATTTGCTACATCAAAAGTACTTTCAGTTTGGCATTGCCTAAAAAAGGCACTATGGGTGAGGACAATGTTTTAGGTAATATTCGAAAGCCTAGAGGAGAGAGGTGTAGAGCATCCCTGGCAAAGCACCATGATTATATAGGCGAGAAACTACCAAAACCAGTATGCAGACAATCCAAGCTATATAGTGTAAATTAAAACAGAGCCTTATTTTGCAGCACAGACTATTATTTGGAGTTACCACTGTGATTAAATGAGGTATTACCACACAGAGAAACTACAGATAAACATTTTAAGTGACTTTTATTCACTTAATGACTGACAAGGCTGTACTTACTCCAATTCTGCTATACTGTAGAATAGCTGACTAACCTGTAGGGAGCAGAATGTAATGAGAAACTATTAGCTTTACATGCCCTTAGAACTGAGGTGACATTTTTAGTATTAGAGCTGTTAAAAATGTAGAAGTGCTTTAGAAAGCAGTATATTTCTAAAAGAAGTATAGTGAGATACCGTGACGATAAACTGAATTAGGAGATAAAGGCATGATGTACCACACAAGCCTCAGCTTAATGCCTAAAGTGAGATGACAAATAAACTTTGGCAAACTCAAGAGAAGGACAGACATGCAATATACCTCTAGCCCACTCACACATTAAGTACAGTCCAATCACACACTAAGTACATCGTGATTTGTGAAAACAGCAGGATGTTGACAGTATTTGAAAGTAAGTATGCCCGTGATGTAACAGGTTTGAGTGGTGTAGTAGTATATATATATATATATATATATATATATATATATATATATATGTATGTATGTGTGTGTATATATATATATATATATATATATATATATATATATATATATATATATATATATATATATATATATAAATATCTGGGTCTACTTTGTTTCATTGAAAGCTCATTTCACTGAATTTCAGTTCACCCTCACCAAATCGTTGACAGCTCAAATTACTGAAAACTCATTTCACCGAATCTCATTTCACTGAAGTGAAGTACTGGCTTGAGTGGTGTAGTAGTATAGATATATATATATATATATATATATATATATATATATGTATATATATATATATATATATATATATATATATATATATAAAAATATCTGGGTCTACTTTGTTTCATTGAAAGCTCATTTCACTGAATTTCAGTTCACCCTAACCAAATCACTGAAAGCTCAAATTACTGAAAACTCATTTCATCGAATCTCATTTCACTGAAGTGAAGTACTGGCACTGTGTAGAGTACTGTAAGGCAAGTAAATGGTATATGCCCTTTTCCCCACTGTAGTGTGATCTTGGAGTTAGTATACATAGTTAGAGGTGTGTGGGGGGCATACTCCCTCTTAGTTTGGGTTTATATTGTCTTCAGGAAGGAGTTAGACATTGGTGTTGTAAGTGTGCATGTCTATGGTTTAAAATGTATTGTTTTGAAGCTTTTGGTGAAATATAATATAAAACCAAACTAGGTGGTGGGGGATACACCCCCACACCCCCCAATGTGGGGGGCTGTGCCCCCCAACTATATATACTAACTCTAGGATCACACTACAGTGGGGGAAAGGGCACATAACTTTTACTTGCTTTACAGTACTCTGCACAGTGCCAGTATTTCACTTCAGTGAAATGAGTTTTCAGTAATGTGAGCTTTCAGCGATTTGATGAGGGTGAATTGAAATTCAGTGAAATGAGATTTCAATGAAACAAAGTAGACCCATATATATATATATATATATATATATATATATATATATATATACGTGAAAGTTCAGTGCCGGTAGTAGAGAATGGATCTGCATAAGAAGCAGCAAAACACTATGTTTTGTGTGTCCTCATACTGCCACATAAGGACATTAACAGCTATTAAAGATGGGATGATAAAAGGATTTTGCATATATTACTGCATAGTTTCATGATAAGATGATGAGTGGTATCATTTTCCAGATATGGGGGCTCCTTCACAATGGTATTTTCATCACAAAACGTTTTAAATGGCAAGTATCAGAAGAGCTGAACAACACTAGCTGTAGTATTGGTAAGTAAGAGCAGGCAGTGGTATTAGCTAACTTTGAAAAGTTATAACAATGTTCTTGGAGGAGACTAACCCCAGCAATTACTGGCAGCCTCCATGATTTTGCCCTATAAAAAAAAATAAAGGAAATAAGGCAACAAGATACACTAACTGAAAAGGTCACGCTTGAGATGACTACCATCAAGTGTTCAGGGCTCCAGTCTGCAGATATATTTTATGGCCAGTCACAATAGTCAGCAATGAAATTGTCAACCTGATTGTTACATTACAGTTAGTAGTGGCATGCTCGACCATCATTGTGGATGGCTCATTTTTTGAAAGTTTTATTAAATACAATATAGGGCGACACAGTGGTAAAGGGCAGAGCAGTGGTGCAGTGGTTAGTGTTGTTCCCTCACAGCAACAGGTTCTCCAGTTTGATTCTCAGCTGGGGTACCTTCTGTATGGAGTCTGTGTGTCCTCCTTGTGTTCATGTGGGGTTCCTCTGGGTGCTCCGGTTATCTCCCACATTCCAAAGACATGAAGCAGGTAGATTACACACTCTAAATTGGCCCTAGGGGTGGGTGCATGGTACAGATGAACTGCAGTGGGAGGGCTAGCTACCCGGCAGTGTAAACCTTGGCTCTAGATGATTGTCACTGTTGAAGTGCCCCCCATCCCATGTGCAAACATGGGAAAAGGGGTTGAGGATGGATGGATAGGTTAAATACAATATATAAAATGTCATCACTGACAGTTAGTGGACTTGCATTGGAAATGTCTTAGATCAGCTAGCAGATATTAGTCCTAAACAAAAACTTCCGCTGAAGAACTGCAGATTGGGCAGGGATTGGTAGCCTCCTTTTGCCAAGTGCTACATGTGTGTAAGACTGCCTCCTTGTGGGCAAATAAATGTGCTACTTGCACATGAGTGTTAAGTCAACACTGAAAAAAGTACAATGACCAAGGTATGTTTTGCATAAAAACATACAAGTTTTTCAGAAAATATTACTTTTCCCTTCATTGTCACAAACACCTAAAGTGCCCATTATTTTATTAAACTACTTATTTGTTTGCTCCCCAAAGTGAAATTAACACTGATCACGCATCAACTGTTTAAACATATAGCCTGAATTTTGAATTAAGAACCTACAATAAAAAATATGGACAATTACCATTCTGTAGTAAGTATACAGTAACAGATAAAATATATAACAATTTTCATGCGTTTGTTTTTTTTTTATTTTATTTTGCTGAATTATTGAGTCATTTCAGAATGCTACCCACCTTTTTAATTTTGCTTCAGTTCTTATAGTTTGTATCACACACAGTTTTAATAAATAACTCACCTACTGTATTCAAGTCATGTACATGTAGTATTAGGTACACCGAGAGTCTTTTCTGCTGCAGCATAGGTGTACTTTTTGGGTCAGATTCATTAACATCTTTACTAAATGTACATGCTATGTATTTAAGAACACCCCTACCACATTTTTGTGCTTTCTAGTCACTCAGAAAGATTACACTAAGTGTGCATGTATTCTACACCATGTGGTAACTTTTATATATCCTCTTCCATATTTAAGGCTGCAAGAAAATCAATAGGAAAACAAAAATTAGGAGGAAGAGAGTATGAGTTATGCTTCTGTTGTCTGTTCACTTAGAATGGTGCACACTTAGTGTAGGCATTAATGAATCCCAGGGAATGTCCTGTACATTTTCTTGTGTGCCTTATATTTCACTGTGATAATGTAACATTGATATTACTTCATTTTGCTATTTGCAGTGCACTTTAATTAATATCTGTGCATGTAAAATAGTCTTTGTAACTGTAAATGCCCTCTAGTCCTGGGTCATGGCTGAGAACGCTCTTCAGAATTGTTTACTTAGTTGGTTAACAAAGCTTGCATGCATAGGTAAATAAATATTTAAAACAGCATTAAACAAAACAAACAATGTACATACATAATAACAATTGACTGCAGCACATACTAGGTTATCATTTTAGCACACAGAATTAAGCTGCTAGTAATAATGGTGCCTTTGTTCTAAAAGTATCTGGTAGAAAAGTCATTGAACGAGTTTCTTTTTTTAAATACCTGTGATCATTGATTTTTTTTTCCCTGTTATAAAATCATATACAGTTAGGTTGTCCATGCTGGTTACAGAGTTCACATCTCCATTCCCCCAGTTGAGTCTCGGTGACTGAATTAGAATATGCTTCTAAATCTCCTTCTCAGTTAGGTTTCCTCATCCAGTCAGTCACCAGCTTCCTCCACAGGGCAAAGGATGTGGACTTCACATTGTGTTCTCTGCCACTCAACAGCAGAATCTCTGCCACAGATAAATCCACTGAGAATTGGTCCCCTGCAAAAGCTGTATCTGTGTGCAGCAGCCTACTGGGATAATTTGTTATTGTGCGATGTAAGAAGGTTTAAAATGAAGACCCTAGCTGTATGTTACGGTGAAGTGGTCCGATAATTACTGCTCTGTGCTGGACAGTGGCTATAAGATCCCTACAAGGGAGTAGTCCTTACACTCTATGGACTACTGACCCACTTGTTCAAAGTTCATTGATGTGACTCTTAGATAACACCGCAGCTGATACAGCCTTGATGTCAAATGATGAATAAAGCAGTCCTACTAGTATAAATATCCCTGAGTTACAACAGTAGGGCTTTTTACCACTACAAACTCCCATAATGAAAATGTTGCTTGAAAAGACAGAGGTGTGATGAAGAGCTATGTCTAAAGGAAGAGGAAAGAGGCCATAGCAGTTACAGTAGTCCACAAATGTGGGGTTGACTAAACAGAAGTAAGTCATGAATAGAAATTCCATTTTTAATTTGTCTAGTTTCCAATTATCGAATATGGGAGTGCAACTAATAAGGCACTGACTTTTGTCCCTGCAGAGGGAGGTGATTAAATTGAGTTATTTAATTAGTTATGACTGCTTACAAAGAATCCACAAATCCACAAAACCATTTGTAAGGACACCCGAAAATAACCTTGTAAAAATGAAAGGTGCCCAAAATAGCAGTAGAAACACCATAAGCTCCACACAATTACCATACGATGATGCCAGGTGCCAAAATCTTTATTTGTTAAGCGCTTTCATCTCCTGTGTAAACCTTCAGGGACTTCATCAGAACTAAATAACCCCCTTAAAGTCACTTCCTTTATATACATACATAGTTAATCAATTAAACAATTAAATAATTGAAATAAAAACATTTAAAGCCACACCATAAAATAACAGAAGAAGTAATTACATAATGTGAAATAAGTGCTTCCTTTAAAAATATATTCCTTTAAAAATATATAAAATTGGATTCTAATAGTAACTTATGAAAGCATATTTAAAAAAAATCACCCAAGCAAATGTTGTTAGTAGCTACTTAAAGTGTTAAAACTTTTTTCCTCAGGACTGTAGCCAAAGAAACATAGTCATTTAATCCAGGTTCCACTAAGGCATTAAGGCTTAGAATCCAATGAAACTCTCTTAGGTCAACCTGAGGTTCCCACTAACCACCTCTTAAATTGTCTGAGACCACTAATAAAATTCCAAATTTAAATTTTGTGCCCTCTTGACAGATAAGTGTATGCCTATAAAGGGCATTATTGGAATTTCCTTTGGCAATAGCATATATGTGCTCGTATATTCTAGTTCTTAATTTCTTCTCCGTTTTGCCAACATATAAATATGAACATGTTTGGCAAATGGAAATATAAATGACACATTTAGTATTATTATTACCTTTGTGTAAAAGAATGACCTTACTAATACCTTCAATGTACACCACATCATTTTCCAAAATAAAGGGACATTGGTTACATCGACCACATTTAGTGGTTCCCTTGATTGTCAAAGTTCTGAGGAGTGCCTCAAGTGCATGCCAGTATTCGAAAGCCTAAGGGTGACAGGTGCAAGCCATCTCTTGCGAAGCAACGTGGCTTGTCGAGCATGTCATCCCAGGTGGACAGATACTGGATCTCCTTTGAATGACACCAGAAACTTAGCCAATTGTTGAAACTGATCATTTTTTCTTTATATTGTGGCATCATTCTTGGTGAGGGCAGGATGCTACTCAGGCTCAGGGTCATACCGGCCTGGGCTACATGATCAGAGAGCTCTTTCATGTCTCTTTTCATGTAGTCCAGGGAGGTACATCTTAGGTCATTCTCACCAACATGGACAATGACAGAGTTGTATTTGTACTTGTTCTGGAGTGACCTGAGTGCAGATCCTGGCACCCGACAGGCAGCTAACTGTAACCTTCTCCTTGTCCAGCCTAGTTAGTGGGACATCAGTGTGCCTGACTATAGAGTCACCTATTACTAGTGTGTTGGGTATGTTATTTTGCGTTAAGGGTTGTGATTGCGTGGCACACTGATTATGTGAAGTATGTATTTCATGGTTGGTGATGGGATGTGGAGGTTGCTTGGATGTCTGCTTTGGAGGTCTCTGTTGCTTTTGCAGATTTTTATTTAGAGCTGCCGTGTATATTTTCATGTATTCATGTGTGTTATTTGCCGGTGTTGGTTTATTAGGTCTATGTGAGACTGGTGGTGTGTTGCAAGTATTACCTTTCTCCGCTTGACTGTCAGTTCCAGTCTTGGGTTGAGAGAGCTTTGTCTCCAGTTTGGCTGTATAACTGCATCTCTCACATATATTAGTGTTTTGTGGTAGGAGGACAGGGTTGTCTGTGTACATGAGGCAGTTGTAACATTGTCTCAAAATGCCCAGATTAACCGGTTGGATGGAAGAGTGCACCATAAACTGCCCTTTGGACATGCCTGAATAGGTAGAGTAAGCTGTTTTTCTGAATGGCTGGTGGGGACGAATAGCGAGCCTTGTCCTTCTGGTGCAGTATTTGCACATAAATAAGGTAGTCACTTGAATTCTGAAATCTCAGTCAGTAGTGTAATATCCCATCACCTTTCATTAGAGTACAGTACCTGAATAACCCTGAACTGAAATTTATGTTTTCAACAATATGTTTGCATAAAACATTAGTTTCTATATTCTTCTGGATATCTGATGTTGAGATATTCTTTCCTTCAATTTTTTGTTTATTTTTCCTACACAGACTCTAAAACACCCTTTGCACATGGCAGTAACAGGGTGTTTAAAAACTGCAGCTTTGCATATTAAATTGCAAAATTGTCACTTATTACATAGAACTGTAATGGACAGTATAGGGGGTCTAGTGTTAGGGTTAATTAGTGCTTGCTATGAGTTTTAAGCAAGTGCTTTACTGTGAAATGAATGGTTTGAGTGCTAAAGTTGAAGGTTTGTCTAGTTCCAAGGGAAAATTTGAAGAGTAGACTTTGTGGAGCCGAGAATAGTTTAACTCTAGCTAAACGGCGCTGCCCAGTGCGCAAAACCGCACAAATGCGTTTTTTATAGCAGGGAAGTGAAACAGATAGAAATTAGCCCAAAATGGCCAATAAACTACTAACATCTGGGCTGAAACCACTCCTCCAGGGACAGATAGGCTGCTCAAAGCTCCACTCTCTTACAGGTGAACAGAGAAACTTCCTTCTATCCAAGTAAGGTATGAGCAACACAGAAACTTGTAACACAGCCCTGGATTCAGCAATAACCTGAAAACTGGACTATACTAGTTCAGAAAGGCATGAAAAGGTAAATTTATTTGTTTTTTGGGGGGGGGGGGTTTCAGAAAATAGAGCAGATACAATCATAATTAGCCCAAAATGGCCAATAAACTACTAACTTCTGGGCTGAAACCACTCCTCCAGGGACAGACAGGCTGCTCAAAGCTCCCCTGTCTCACAGGTGAATAGAGAAACATACTTCTATCCAAGAAAGGTATGGCCAACACAGAAACTTGTAACTCAGCCCTGGATTCAGCAATAACCTGAAAACTGGACTATGCTAGTTCAGAAAGGCGGGTAACAAGCATATATATATATTTTTTTCAGAAAATAGAGTAGATACAATCAAAACAACACTTTAAATGCATAGAAAAGGCTATCATACTTTAGTGTGTAGCCTACAACAGTTAAACAGATTATTTAAACACAAAAATGACTTAATTCAAGTGCAGGCAGCAAATAAGTACAAAATGTAGCAATAACAAACTTTTTAAATCACAGATTCGTTAAAAAAACTAGCGTTTTAGGCAGAATTAGTTAAGACAGCAAGAAAAGCAGAAAAATTATAATTAATCACTCCAAAGTCACTCTTCTGTCTCTCTGCTGCTGTAGACTCTGCAGAACACCTGGAAGGCACTTGCTGAGCGGAATACAAGCGCAAAAAACTGTGCAAATGTGGTTTTTATAGCAGGGAAGTGAAAGAGATAGAAATTAGCCCAAAATAGCCAATAAACTACTAACTTCTGGGCTGAAACCACTCCTCCAGGGACAGATAGGCTGCTCAAAGCTCCCTCTCTCACAGGTGAACAGAGAAACTTCCTTCTATCAAAGTAAGGTATGGGCAACACAGAAACTTGTAATACAGCCCTGGATTCAGCAATAACCTGAAAACTGGACTATACTAGTTCAGAAAGGCGAGAAACAAGTATATTTTTTGTTATTTTTAGAAAATAGAGCAGATACAATCAAAACAGCGCTTTAAATGCACAGAAAAGGCTATCGCACTTTAATGTGTAGCATACAACAGTTAAACAGATTATTTAAACACAAAAATGACTTAATTCAAGTGCAGGCAGCAAATAAGTACAATATGTAGCAATAACAAACTTTTTAAATCACAGAAACGCAAAAAAACTGGCATTTTAGGCGGAATTAGTTAAGACAGAAAGAAGTGATAAACACTAGGTTATAGCAGAATGCTTTAGCCTTGGTAAACCTTATTTATCTATTGAAATTACTCAAGCAATTACTTTAAGGATTAATGACAGGAAGCACACTAGTGCTACAAGGTATATACAAATTATGGATATTAGTAAAAGAAACTGGTCTGTACATAGTTTAATCTACTGACTATGAGAAATATTAACAGGATTTATATTATAAATTTTTTTATAACTATGAAATTACAGCTGAAGAGTAAAGGGTGCAGTTCTATGTAATAAGTGACAATTTTGCAATTTAATATGCAAAGCTACAGTTTTTAAACACCCTGTTACTGCTCTGTGATTCAGAAAACAGTTTATTTAGCCATGTGCAAAGGTTGTTTTAGAGTCTGTGTAGGAAAAATAAACAGAAAATTGAAGGAAAGAATATCTCAACATCAGATATCCAGAAGAATATAGAAACTAATATTTTATGCAAACATATTGTTGAAAACATAAATTTCAATTCAGGGTTATTCAGGTACTGTACTCTAATGAAAGGAGATGGGATATTATAGTACTGATTGAGATTTCAGAATTCAAGTGACTACCTTATTTATGTGCAAATACTGCTCCAGGACTGAACACGAAAGTATCAATTAAACTAGTTTTGAAAACTGAAACAAAATAAATTATAACAAATCTTTTCTTCTATATTTTATATTTTGATAGGGTTTTAGCATATTTATGCATGCATATCTCTGTATATATGTGTCTTTTAACTGTTCTGGTTATAGCATTTAAGTCAAATGTTTTATGTGATAGTCTCTTATTAACTTGTTTAGCTGATTTGATAATTGAATAATTGCTGCTGTATTTAAGATGAATGTTGTGTTGGGATGGTAGAATTGATGAAGAGCAGGTCTCAAAAGCTTTTTGGCTATTTGTGATTTATTTGTTGTTTTATAAAACTTTGGTGCATTGGAGTTGCCTTTGTGACTTTTTCTTCTATTGCATTTATTGGTTGAACTATATACCCATTTGCGTGTTTTGTTGACAATACTGTGGTGCACATGGGGAGATAAACAGGCAGGTAATATACTTACATCATGATGATTAGATTTAACTAGATGACTAGATTTTAGTATTATTTAACTCACTCAAGTGCAATATTAGACAAATGACTTAGGCATTTCACTTTGTAGTGTCTTTTGTTTTACTTTAAATAGTGTAGTTAATTTAAAGGGTGTATATGAGAACATCAAAATGGCAAAATATCACATGCCGTTACATTGAAATGCTTACATCGAAACGCATAACACTGAAACATCAAATCTCACTCATATGTGGAGTGAATGTTAAAAACAAATTACTACATGCAGGGGGCAAGACCCCCCCTGTACCCCCCAGACCCCCTGCGACTTAAATATTCCACTCCGGAGATTGCATGTCAGTGCACTACAGTGCGGAAATGGAAGATTTCTGTTTCCTGCACTGTAGCGTGATCTCGGAGTTGGTGTATTTAAGTAGCGGGGAGTGCAGGGGGGCTTGCCCCCCTGCCTACAGCCTTATTGTGTTATGTCCCCATTGGAAGCTGTCATTGACAGCCTTTCGATGTTTTGCTGGTTCGATGTAACCAGTTCGATGTAACGGCATTCGATATTTTGCCGTTTTGATGTTCCGATATAGACCCAATTTAACTCAGGGTAGGGTATTCTTTTTCTTCATGAGTGTTGATAAATGTCTCTGCTCTTTCTTGCATGTATTGGAAGTAGTATTGTATTTGTTAGTTATGTTTATTTCTCTACTTGTATGTGTTGTTTCACTTTCCTTTGTAATCTCAAGAATTGAGCTGATGCACACAATTTCCTTTAGGCTACATGTGTGTAGTTCTAAATGACAATAAAGTTTACTTTGACTTCTGAGTTTGACTTTGGCTTAGATGTGTGCCCTCCCTTTCAATGCTCTTATATAACAAAACAATAGTCTGCTGGTGGGCGGTAAGGTGCTGGACAGGTAGCAAGTGATATGTAGGATATCCGCACTGTGGAGTAGCATATAATCAAAATAATTAGGACTACATTTCTGCAAAACAAGAGCCAGGTACCTGCTTGGTCAGCACCACTCTAATGCAACATGGTGTCTCTCCCCTTACTGGATGTCATGTACTTCTACATCTACAGCATAACAGAATGCTCATTTGCATCCCACTGTGATGTAACAGACTGGATTATATAATCAGACATAATTCTCTTATGCTTTATTGTGTGATTTTATAGTATGATGCTGTAATGTCAATGACTCACCAAGTCAGAACACCATTCCATGAAAAGCAGCAATAAAGTGCAATAGTTAGACATTATTCCATGGATAAAACCATTTTTATGAGTCTTGGCCATATGAATCATTGTTAACTAGGTAAGCCCACTGGCACAGGTCCCATTTCATGGGCAGCACATGGTACTGTCTTGTTAACTGACTTGCTCAGAGTCACTCAGTAGGCAAATAAAGGTGGAACAAATCAAACTCTGTACCTGAACTACAGGAAGCACCTAATTAAGACACCAGAGATTTAATCCCACACACTCTCTGACAGTCATCAAAACTATTTACTATTTTAGGTTATTCCTTGAGGCACACACACATATATATATATATATATATATATATATATATATATATATGTATAGAGAGAAAGAGAGAGAGAAAGAGATGGATCTACTGTGGAAGCTTAAACTTTCAAAACTTCGAACTTCATATGGTTGAGACCATAACATGGAAGTTTTGAAAGTTTGAAGCTTCAATAAAAAAATTCCCTCCTGCACCCCCCCCACCCCCTGCTAATTAAATATACCAGCTCCGAGATAACACTATAGTAAAGAGAACTGTACATTTC
>NC_056743.1:248931012-249058512 GCF_019279795.1 Protopterus annectens
TTAAATCCTTACCCAAAACCCTTAAAAAAACAGCACTTACCGGAATCTCCAGCTATATCCACACAACGGCAGGCAAACCATATCCCACAGCACATCGCACCTTACAAACACAGCAAATTCCATGTAGCGTGCCACCACAACCATGGATTCGACATTTCGAATATGATCAAGTGCAGTTTCGCTCAAATGCATATATATATATATATATATATATATATAAATGTGTGTGTGTGTGTGGATATATATATATATATATATATATATATATATATATCCACACACACACACACACACACACACACACACACACACACACACACACACACACACACACACACACACACACACACATGCTAGCAAGCATCAGGCATATGCAGCTTAGTGCAGCCCAGATTAATTCCAGACTCAGGGAGAAAAGACACAAAGAAGATACAGATGAACAGCATAATAGGATTATAAATTAAATAAAGTAAATATTTTTAAAAGGTCAGTAAGGTCAGGGGCTACAGCTTGTCCAGACAAGCCCAGCATTAGACAGAAAATAATCCCACAATGAGATGCAAGTCCATAAAATGAGACTAACTCGCCTACAGAGCAGTCTGAGCATTGTCAATTTACCAACTCATATGTCTTCGGGATGCGAGAGGAAATCAAATCCCATAGTGAAAACCCAACCAAACATACAAAGGACATAGAAACTCTGCAAATAAGCCATTTCAGCAGGGGAAAGATCAGGACAATTTAGAACTTTCAGGCAGCAGCACTAATTGTCACAGAATTGTGTCACCTTACTTCTAGAAGAGAAGTCGAGACAAGGGCTAAGTATATATATATATATATATATATATATATATATATATATATATATATATATATATACATATATATATATATATATATAAAACTAATGTTATCTGCAAACAAACTAGATAAGAAGTAAGATGAATTATGAATGCCTGATGAAATTCACAAAACATCTAAAGACCAGTCCAATAAACTAAATTATGAAATTTTATTCTAACAAGTACAAATAAACTGAATTATCAGTGTTCCTGATCCATACAGTCATGTAGTTGTTACAGGTTGTACAGAGGTACAGGGAACTAATCTAAGGGGGTGGTGAAAGCCAACACATTCCGGCTAGGCTTATAAATGCCTTTGGGCAGATAGCCTAGTACCTACCTATGGACCTATGAACCCTTATATTGTATTCAAAAAGAAGCAAAGTTGCTGTTTTAGAGATTAATAAATAAAATAAAAGTATATCACAAACTAAGAAAAAATATGTTTAGTAAACTGTGTTTCTTTAAATGAGGATTGGAAATTAATGTTACTTAATTGTTAAGTGTATTTAAAGAATTGTGGGTATGAAGTCTGTTATCTAATGAAGTCCTGTGTAGAGGTATGAAAATGTGGTGAGTCAGTTAATGCATTCAATTGTATTGGAATAAAGCAGTGTATTTCCACTTTTAAAGCTTCTGGGTATTCTCTGGACCTCTTACAGTGCTTGCTGCAGTTTTTTTTTGAGTTACCACCAGTTCCTTGTGTTTATTTTTGCACTGTGTATTCTTCCTTTTGATTAGTAATACTTAATTTCAACTACATTTGAGGTTGTCATGACTTTTTAAATACTCTCTTACACCTCATACCTACTGCCCAGTTCCCATCTTAGTCCAACACCTCTCAGGATGTAATGCTATATATATGTATTAGTGCCTCCACATAGCATCTATTACACCCTTAATACATTATCTCCCCCTAACACAATATTTACACTCTCCCCTCTTTTCAACCATTATTCTCACCCTACTTTCTTTGTACTCTACTCTGATAGTCTTCTCTCTTCCCTCCATACATAACAAAGTCTACTGATTTCCTGCTGTAAATAGACTATACATCATATAATAAGTAACATATAGTTTCATAGGTAGTACTAGGCTATCTGCCCAAAGGCATTTATAAGCCTAGTCAGAATGTGTTGGCTTTCGCTGCCCCCTTAGATTAGTTCCCTGTGCCTCTGTCCAGCAGAGCCACTGAAGTGATCCCCGAGGTAAACTTTCTGTTTTCCATCCACTCGTCAAGGTTTCTCTTGAAGAGGGTTAGCGAGGAGCTCTGCCTAATGTAGATTGGAATCTTGTTCCAGAGCATGGGAAGTCTCTGGGACAGAAATCTATCCCTCCAGCACATCCTATTTATTGTTCTGGTGAGGTTTAGATCCCTGGAGCGTGTGGCTCGAGGAGATAAGCTTTTCTTTAGGTGGAGCATGTCCATCAATTCTGGGTTGGACATGGCCTTGTATGTCAGGCAGAGATCACCTCTGAGTAGGCAGTATGCAACCGACTACAGCTGGAGTTTCTTCAGTCGAGCTGCATAGGGCATCTGCTTGAGGCCAGTGATCCTCTTGGTAAGGTACATCTGTGGTCTTTCTAGTTGTTGCAGGTGACTTGTAAGGTACATCCTAAATGGGGCATTGTACTCTATGATGGGTCTGATGAGTGATGCGTAGAGGGGCCCAATGACCTATTTCGATCTGGATGCAAACCCTTTTGTGATTAGGTGGGCCACATAGAAGGATTTTCTAACCACTTTGATAATGTGATTATCAAAGGAGAGGTTACTATCTACTTGGGTCCCCAGATCCCTTATTATGTCTTCCATATTTAAGGGGCTGCCACCTATGTGGTAGTTTGTGGGTACTTTGTTTTTTCCAAAGGGGATGACTATGCACTTTTTGGTATTTAGCTTGAGGCCATGGTTTTGACACCAGGTATCTGTCTCAGTGAGACTCTTTTGGGGGATGTCTGTGTCAGCTGGAGAATCAATTATAGCCCCTAGTTTGCAGTTGTCTGCAAACTTGGTCAGCCATAGTCCTCCTGTGCTTGCCTGTACATCTGAGAAGTATATGCCAAACAGGAGGGGTCCTAGGACTGAGCCCTGTGGAACGCCACTTGTAACTGGTTTAGAGTCAGACCTAGCTCCCGCAACTCTTACCATGTGGGTTCTGTCCATAGCCAGTTGGCAACCCATCTCGTGACATAGGGGTTTATGTTCAGGCTGGTGAGCTTGTCTATAATACATGAGTGGGGAATGGTGTCGAAGGCCTTTCCGAGGTCTAGATAGGCTGTGTGGACCACCTTTCCCTCATCTATAGCCTTGGTAACTGTCTCAAAGAAGTCCACCAGGTTTAGGAGGCATGATCTACCCTTAACAAAGCCGAACTGGGTAGGGTCCAGTGTTTGGAGGTTCCCAATGTCTCTGTTAATGAGATCCATGATGATGCGCTCCATAGCTTTGCAGTCCAAGCTAGTCAGGCTTATAGGGCGATAGTTCCCGGGGTCCGTTGTGGCTCCACCTTTGTGGAGCGGAATAACCATTGCTGTGCGCCTCTCTGTGGGCATGTAGCCTGTGGAGAGGCTGAGTTTAAACAGTGTGTTTAGGTGATGAGTTAGTTCATCTTTGAGCTCATGTAGGATGCAGCCTGGGACACCGTCCAGTCCCATTGATGCTGTGTTTTTGGCTTTGGAGAGGGCTGTTTTAACCTGAGTGTCTGTGATTTCAGAGGCACTGCATTCTTCTGGTATAGTTATGGGCCCTTTTGGGGGTGAGAGGGGGGGTGAAGTTTGCACTGAACCTGTCTGCCAGGATGTTGGCTATATCGGTCATTTCAGTGTATGTTGTGCAATTCTGCACTAACTCCGAGCAGATCTGAGAATTGCCACTTAGATTCTTGACATAGCTAAAGAATGCCTTGTGGTTATCTTTGGAGTCCATGGCAATTTTTCTTTTGAAGCTCACCTTGGATGATTTTATGGGGGATCGTAGTTTCTTGCTGATACTGGTCAGGGATGTCTTCCCTTCTTGGGATTTTACTCTCTTCTGTACTAGTTTCCTCCTCCTATTGTATAGCGTGTTTATGGCAGGGGTCCACCAGACTGGTTTCCTTTTCTTACAGGAGTGAGTCTTGGTTTTGTTTGGGATAGCACGATCCATGCATTCTTGTAGGTGCCCATATAGTGCATTAGTAAAGGATTTTGCAGCTTGGATAGCATTATCCTTTAGCATGGGGGCTTTGAAATTTCCCACCTCGGTCTTAAGTAGTTTGCTTTTGAAAAGTTTTTCACGGTGGTTTCTTTGACCAGGGTGGTGGCGGAATGTGGATATCCAGAGTGATTAGTTTATGGTTAGATCTAACCAGTGAGAGATATTTGTCATATCTCTGTGTATTATTTTCACTAATCTCAAATCAATTTTATAGCAGTAGGGCTATAAACTTTAACTTTTAATATATTTTTTCTTTTGATCCTGTCCATATATATCCTGATTTTTGTAACTTTGCATTTTCATATCACATCTGGGCCAGAGTGAACAAAATTATTGTACTTTTAATCATATTTATATTCTTAACTGTAAACTAAAAATTATTGTATGTGTTGTATATACTATGAACATTTTTAGGTTTGGAGCTTCATTTAAAACTTACCTTCTGTAATGGGCATTTCATTGTATTTGTGTCTCTACTGAAAAACATTCTGAACTGGAGTATTTCTCCCATTGCCTCCACTGAAAAGGGGCTTCTGCACAGTCAGATTGCCCTGGTAAACAATCGCTGATATATAGTAAATAAATAATATTCATTTAATTACCAAATAGAGAGAGTAAGAAGGAGGTACAGATCGTGAGACTGCAAGCGAAGGGAACTACCAGTAAAAAGCTGGGCTTTGGGATAGAATGGGTTACATAGCTACACATACAAATAGTTAAAGCATGGGCATTAATGAGCTTCAAGCTTGCCAATATACTAAAACACTTGTTCCTATAATAAGAGTCCAGGCTGTTCTTAAAAATATATAAACTAGTGCTTGCTTTAATGTAGCTTGGTAGTCTGCTCCATGCATCAGCTACTCTCTCAAAGAATCAGTTTATACACTTCTCATTCCTACATAATCTTCTTACATAGGTTATCTGATGATTCTCTATAACAAGCATTCCCAGAGATAGCTGTCTGTAAATGCCCTATGTACCTGAATAAGATCTCCTCTTAAATATCTGTAAGAGACACTGCACATACAATATTGTGCGTACAATAATTTTTAGTTTACTTTAAGAATACCAATATGATTAAAAGTACAATAATTATGTTCACTCAGGTCCAGGTGTGATATGAAAATGTAAAGTTACAAAAATCAGGATAAATATGGACAGGATCAAAAGAAAAAAATAATAAGTTAAAGTTTATAGTCCTACTACTATAAAACTGATTTGAGCTTAGTGAAAATAATACACAGAGATATGACAAGTATTGTATTTTTTTTATTTTTTTTTTATTTTACATTTGTTGACTGGGATAGTCCGACTGGATGTATGTCCATTTTCAGCGGAGGCCCAGGGGTCCACATTAAGACAATTTACAAGACAGAAATCTTGACCATATACAATACAGATAATGTCAGACAGGTAAAACATTTCAAATACAGAAACATTTATATAGTACTGTTACAGTAACATACCAACATACCCGACTAAATAAGTTAAACATTTTGAGTAAAAGGATTAATAAAACATTTTTTTTTTGAGGGTGGCATTGTTTATAAAGTTTACCAAACCTTAGGAGGTGAGCTACTACAGTAGGAATTAAGAGAGAATATCAGAGCACCTGAAATAGCATGTTAAAGATAGATAGTAAAAAATGGCCCTGCTAGGGAAGAACGTGTCATTCAAGATTTGTGCATGGGCAAAGCCATTAGGCTTTAAGGAAGATTCTTAGTTGCTTCTTGAAAAGTGGGGTAGAAGAAAGGACTGTTAGTTCAGTTGGAAGAGTGTCCCAAGAGTTACCAATAGATTTTGAGAACAAGCTATCTCCAGATTTGTTGTTGGACCTTAGGATAGCTACTAGTACCTTATTAGCTAATCGAAGGCTTGTTAGATTTTTATATGGGCAGATAAGGGTAGAGAGTATGGGTGTATCTGTGGGATGGTGTAAGATCTTGTGTATAGTAGTAAGCTGCTGGAAAAGAATCTGGCTTTGCAATTCCAGCCATCCTAGCAATTTAAGATTTTGGCAGTGGTGGGTTCGAAAAGGGGCACCAGAGGCAAATCTAGCTATGTTATTATAGGCTGTTTCCAACTTATGAAGATTATTTTTGGATAAGTTGGTATAGATTGGGGATGCATACAGAAGGGTGGAGATTAAGTGAGTTCGGGCAATAGCAGTCCTAGCTAGAGGTGTGAGATAGGGTTTAAGTCTGTAGAGGAAACCACGTTTTTTATTAACTGATTTAATGGTTATATGTGTGTCGAAGTTTAGATTATGATCAATTGTTACACCTAAAAGTTTAATGGTTGTGTCCGGAGTTATTACAGTACCATTATTAGATGTAATTGTGAAGTTAATAGCAGGAGACTTCTGAGTGGGAGAGAATAGTACCAATTTAGTTTTTTTGGGGTTAAGGAGGAGACAGCATTGGTGGAACCAGTTTTCAACTAAGGTAAATACTGCTTGGGTACTCGAATGAAGTCCAGCAGGCGAGGAGGCTGAACATATTAATGTCGAGTCGTCGACATATTGTATGCAGGTGGTTTGTGGAAGGGAGATTTTCAGATCATTTATGAAAATAGTGAAGAGGAGGGGTCCCAGAATAGAGCCTTGTTGGACTTCAAGAGTTATACAGAGAAGAGTAGATAGTTTATTTTCCCAGAGGACTGCTTGTTGTCTATTTCCTAGATAGGACTTGAACCAATTAACTGTCTGGGTATCTAGTGAAAGGGATTTGTTTGAGTTTAACAGTAATTGATGATTAACCATATCAAATGCTTTTGAGAGGTCAATAAAGAGGGCTGAGGACAGTAAGCTGCTGTTACAATTTTTATTAATGCAGTCAAAAAAGGATAGTAGAGCAGTTGTGGTACTATGGAAAGGCCTAAAACCATGCTGGCAGTCAACTAGCAGGTGGTTTTGGAGGAGATGATCAAGTAGCTGACTGAATACATCTCTCCATAATTTTTGTTAAGGGGGAAAGTAGGGCTATGGGGCGGAAGTTTGAGAGTTCATTTGAGTTCCCACCCTTATGCAGTGAGATAATATATAAGACTTTCTAGAGGGATGGGATGGAATTTTCTGTAATGGTTCTGTTAATTAAAAATGGAAACAGGGCAGGCAAGCACTCCAGCTGCCATTTGAAGGTATTCAGCTGTATATGTTACTTATTATATGATGTATAGTTCAGATATTTTAGTTTCTCATAATAACTTAAATTTTCAATTCCATGGATGCTCTTGGTAATCTCCATTATACTCTTTCCAGTTTACTCATGCTTGTTTTTCTGTAAGGTTTCTATATTGTTATTCCATACACAAGTTTGGGTTTAATGCAATTATCAAACAGTGACTTTATCATTTCTGATTTTCTAGACTTTATAAATCTTTCCAAACAACCTATAGTTCTATAACCATCATTAACCAATTGGTTGATATGATTAGAAAAACTCAAAAGCTGGATCTACCCATATACCCAGGTCCTTAAATGAATCTACAGTTAATATCACTGTGCGCTGTATTAAATATTCACCTTTCAGTTTATGTCTCCCAAATCTTATATGCTTAATTTTTCATGTATTTATCAGCATATTATTCTCCTGCGCCCAAATAGTCAATTTAGTCAAGTTCTGCTGCAGACATGCCCTATCTGTAACACATGTAATCAGCTTGCCCAATTTCAGGTCATCTGCATACAGAGTGTGGAACACCTCAGATGAAAAATATAGGCCTGAAAGATACAATCTAAACAAGTAAGTGCCTAAGACAGAGCCCCGTGGGACACCTTGACTGTAACCAAGAATTTCACCTGTCCGATTGCTGTATTATACTTGCCATGTCCTATTTGTAAGGCATGCAGTTATCCATCTTATCAAGAGTAAATCAACACCTTGTTGTTCTAATTTATTGATCAGTGTTTTATGTATTCTTATACTTTTTTTTAAATTGCATGGAAATTTATTCAAAGTTTTTAAGAGTTTATATGATGCTCTTGAACTTGTGTGTGTGTGTGTGTGTGTGTGTGTGTGTGTGTGTGTGTGTGTGTGTGTGTGTGTGTGTGTGTGTGTGTGTGTGTGTGTGTGCGTGTGCGCGCATGTGTGCGTGTGTTTAATTAAAAGTGGGCACTGTACAATGTCTACTTAACTTGTAAACCTGGTGACACCATAGCAGATGATTTTAACAATATTAATCCCTACAGTATCATATAAATAAGGTAAATGCTTATTACACAAATTTATTTTTAGGACAATATCATAATTTAAATATTAATAGTTAAGACTAAATAAACTAGTACTGAAGGGTGGAATGACAGAATAATAACATACAGATCTGCTAATATTTCTGATAAGTATTCAAGAATGAATCTGATTAGTTTAAAATTTGTAATCTGGAATACTCACACTTGATTGTAAATGTTTTTGCAAATAGTCTGTTGTTACCATGTTTCAGAGCTTACTTTGACTGCTCATTTTATAAAACAAATTCAAAACGACATATTCAAGGATAAGCTATATAAGTGAGTAATACAGAAAAGCTTTAACTATTTCAGATATGTTTGTTGGCTGTTTTATGTACCATTTATCTTAATGTATTTGTTTTTTTAACAAAATAGTGTTAGAAGCATTATATGACAAGTATTTATAGTTTCATGTTTCTCTGAGAAGAAAATGTTAATTAGTTATCATGGTTCTATTTTGCTTTACAATATGTGCTGAGGGCAATATGCAATCTCTTAAGATTGCATGACTTGGGTTTTTCTTAATGTGTGTGTGTGTGTGTGTGTGTGTGTGTGTGTGTGTGTGTGTGTGTATGCAAAGGAGTGGGTTACTGATTTTGCATACTATTTCATTATTTTTTTGAATTTTACTTTTAGTAATTGTGTTGCCCATTTTTACTGGCAAGATAAGTAGACAAGCTTCATAACAATCATATGTAATTTTAACAAGAAATGAAAACATCTACAACATTGTACAATTAGTAATACTGACACCTTCAAATATTACAGTAGGTAGAAAATGAGGCAGCTAAGAATATTCAGCATTAATGCTATGTGATTCATAGTTTCCATAAGACTTTGAAATATATGGTGCTAAGCAAAAATAAAACATTCTCTGCCATAACTTCTATAATGATGCTCAAAGCCTAATGTAAGTTATTAATAAAAACAAATTACATATAATGGACTGGGAGTATAAGAAAATACAGGGAAAAGGTTCATATACAAACTAGTTATAATAATTAGTCAAAAGCTAAACATAGATCATGAAAGCGAATTAAAGATGTCTGATGAATTATATTTTAAGGGAGGGATTACTGATCTGTCCAAGAGCTTTAATACTGTACAGTATTCGTTACTTATGTATCTCACATAATTGCATAAATAATTGCATAAATGTATGAATATCTCTGATTACTTTCCTTCCTATCAAATCCAGAACATTGGAAGTAATATAGCAAAGTAGTTACATGCAGAGTTAGAAACGTCCATTTAGAATTCCTTCATCTTCTATTTGCATACTGAGTAACCCTACACAAGTCACATATATTCCTTATGCTCCTGATTTTATCATGTAAAAGGAACTTCAGCATTCAACTGAAACTTCCTGATTATCAAAACGTAAAAGTAAAGTTAACAAATGTTCCACTTAGTTCCGACCCTCCATAATTGTAATTCTTTTTGGCAAATGACTTCATAACTCCACTAGTTTTTTTTTGTTTGTTTTTTTTTTCCTGGTGTCCTACTTTATTTCACAGATAAGAAGAGTTTTCTGCAGTTTGTAGCAGAACATTTTCATGTGCACAGAGAAAATATTATGATCATCTCTAACACCCCACCACATGAGTTGTTCAGGAGGGCACAGCCTGAAACAGACCTCATGGCTCTGAACATTATGTTACTTCTCAAATGTTCCAATGACAAACAAGAAAAAAAGAATCATGTTGTACACTTCTGCTCAAAGCAAAGATCACTTCTTACCTTACCTGCATGCTACCTGGAGAAATACTACACCTCGTGTCTGCCTACAAATATCTGTGTTTCACCATCATATCTGTACTGTCTATTGATTCACAAATCTGCCTATTACATAAACAAGTAAATAGACGTATTTATAAGGCTTCACAGCATCACCAGCAGCTTTCTTTTTTATGACATTTTTGTTACTAAATTCCAATTACAATAAAGCAGCAACAGAAGAACATACATGTGAAAACTAGCTGTACAGAACAAGGTGCATTATAACAACACCAATGTCAAGAAAGGTTGGTGTGCCCATTGCAATTATTCATAAAAGTAAGAAAATCAGCCAAACTGTTTCTTAAAGTCCCTCTCAGTACTTTAACAGTACAAGACATCATCATCTTCTTTCGGCTGTTCCCGTTAGGGGTCGCCATAGCGGATCATTTGTTTCCATTTCTTCCTGTCCTCTGCATCTTGCTCTTTCACACCAACTGCCTGCATGTCCTCTCTCATCACATCCATAAACCTTATCTTAGGCCTTCCTCTTTTCCTCTTACCTGGCAGCTCCATCCTTAGCATCCTTTTCCCAATATGCCCAGCATCCCTCCTCAGTACATGTCCAAACCAATGCAATTTCGCCTCTCTTGCTTTGTATCAAAACTGTCCAACCTGAGCTGACCCTCTAATATACTGATTCCTAATCCTGTCCATCCTAGTCACACCCAGTGCAAATCTTAACATCTTTAACTCTGCTACATCCAGCTCTGACTCCTGCCTTTTTGTCAATGCCACTGTCTCCAACCCATATAACATAGCTGGTCTCACTACCCACTTATAGACCTTCCCTTTCACTCTTACTGGTACCCGTCTGTCACAAATCACTCCTGACACTCTTCTCCACCCATTCCACCCTGCCTTTACTCTCTTCTTCACCTCTCTTCCACACTCACCATTACTCTGAACTGCTGATCCCAAGTACTTAAACTCATCCACCTTTACCAACTCTACTCCCTGCATCCTCACCATTCCTCTACCCTCCCTCTCATTTTAGCCCTGCTGACCTTTATTCCTCTCCTCTCTAAAGCATATCTCCACCTATCCAGGGTCTCCTCAACCTGGCCCCTTCTCTCACTACAGATCACAATGTCATCTGCAAACATCATAGTCCACGGGGCCTCCTGTCTGATCTCATCTGTTAACCTGTCCATCACCACTGCAAATAAGAAAGGGCTCAGAGCTGATCCTTGATGTAATCCCACCTCCACCTTAAACATATCTGTCACTCCCACCGCAGTTTTCACCAATGTCACACTACCCTTGTACATATCCTGTACCACTCTTACATACTTCTCTGCCACTCCCGACTTCCTCATTCAATACCACAACTCCTCTCTAGACACCATGTTATATGTTTTCTCTAAGTCCACAAAGACACACTGCAACTCCTTCTGACCTTCTCTGTATTTCTCCAACAACACTCTCAGAGCAAACATTGCATCTGTAGTGCTCTTTCCTGTCATGAAACCATACTGCTGATCAGTAATCATCACGTCCCTTCTTAACCTAGCTTCCACTACTCTTTCCCATAACTTCAAGCTGTGACTGATCAATTTTATCCCTGTGTAGTTACTGCAGCTCTGCACATCACCCTTATTCTTAAAGATAGGTACCAAAACACTTTTTCTCCACTCCTCTGGCATCCTCTGACTTTCCAAAATTTCATTAAACAATCTGGTTAAAAATTCCACTGCCATTTCTCCTAAGCACCTCCATGCTTCCACTGGTATGTCATCTGTGCTAACAGCCTTTTCATTCTTCATCCTCTTCATAGCTCTCCTTACTTCCTCCTTGCTAATCTGTTTCACTTCCTGATTCACTATCCCCACATCATCCAACCTTCTCTCTCTCTCATTCTCTTCATTCATCAGCCCCTCAAAGTATTCTTTCCATCTACTCAACACACTCTCCTCGCTTGTGAGTACGTTTCCCTCACTATCCTTTAGCACCCTTACCTGCTGCATATCTTTCCCAGCTCTGTCCCTCTGTCTAGCCAATCAGTACAGGTCCTTTTCTCCCTCTTTAGTGTCTAATCTCTCATACAACTCTCCATATGCCTTATCCTTAACCTTCGCCACCTCGCTCTTTGCCATGCGCCTCATCTCCTTATACTCATGTCTACTTTCTTCATATCTTTGACAATCCCACTTCTTCTTCGCCAGCCTCTTCCTCTGTATACTCTCCTGTACTTCCTCATTCCACCACCAGGTCTCCTTGTCCTCCTTCCTCTGTCCAGATGTCACACCAAGCACCTTTCTAGCAGTCTCCCTTACTAGCTCTGCTGTAGTTATCCAGCTATTTGGTAACTCTTCACTGCCTCCCAGTGCCTGTCTTAACTCTTCCCTAAACTCCACCTCACAATCACCCTTGTTTAACTTCCACCATTTAATCCTTGGCACTGCTTTCACACTCCTCCTCTTCTTGATTACCAACGTCATCCTACAGACCACCATTCTATGCTGCTTAACTACACTTTCCCCTGTCACCACTTTACAGTCTCCAATCTCCATCAGACTGGCCCTCCTACATAGGATATAATCCATCTGTGTGCATCTTCCTCGACTCTTGTACATCACCCGATGCCCCTCCCTCTTGTTAAAATACGTATTCACCACAGCCATGTCCATCCTTTTCGCAAAATCCACAATCATCTGACCTTCTGCATTCCTCTCCTTAACACCACACCTAATTTAATAGTACAGTACAAAGATGTAATATTTAGAACTACAAAAACAAATTCTTTCATCATTGTTCAAATACAATGCAGCTGTTGAAGCTTAGCAAGTACCCCCCACAGAATCACACTTAAGTAACAAACAGTTTAAACATCAGCAATATAAAATGCCCAAGCTGCAGCACAGAACCAGGAATAAGAACTAATTTACTCTAATAAATTAGAATATATCAGTCAGACCCATCCCCAGACAGGAGGTGGGCTGCTTCAAAGATAATAGAAGAAAAATAAGAGATCCTCTACAATGTTAAACCTAGCAGTGTATCAATGGTGCTGGTGGTGGTGGGTGCATTTATGCCGATCTCTTTTTCCAGTGCCTACTCACGTTTACAGATCTCAGTCATAATCCTAATACCATTTAATTTGGGGATTTTCAGATTGAAGATGTCACCTTCTGGCCATAAATCTTAAAGAAGAGAGAAGCACCAGCTCATGTTTATATCAATCTTTCTGCTGTTGGTATCACAATATGACAACAGGAACAACACCGGGGTCAGAACAATCTCCTGTGACCATGGTCACCAACACATAGACTACAGGAACCTCTTCATTATCTCCAAGTCACTATATTCTCCAAAAATGTGGATCCATGTTTTCTTTTTCTAAGGTGTATTTCTAACAGTCAAGTGCCCTAGGAATATATGATTGAATCTACTTGTGGTATAAAATGTTAAAAGATAATTATACCAAGACTTTTTATCAGTCTGGCAATGAATAAGATCTCCCAAACTCATGTAACTCTCTCTGATTTTTGTTAGCAGAAGTAGCAGAATTTCCTTATAAATGTCACTCCCCAAGTGATAGCTAATCACCTGTATGGTCCTTGCCATTACCAAAGAAGCACCTGTCAAGGTATCTGCTTCTCGGTAAAGTTGATCATGTTAATGCCGTCAACCTAGTGACTATATGAAAAAAGTAAAGAGAGTCCCCTGTACTCAGACTAAACACCTGTTTAAATTGTTCTCAGGGAAAATAATGCAGTGCACTTCGTTAATTGCTCCCACTATTTAAGAGAAGGAATTACACCTATAAAGTGTCCCTGTTGTCAGGGATATTTCTGACTTTAGCTCAGAATTTTGCTGTGCCCCAGATAAAACCAATGATTTGCTTTTTGTTTGTTTTTAGTTGCCACCCCTCTCCTCATTTACCTGGTCTACTGGACCTGCCTTAGCCTTCCTCAGGCTCTACCTATCTCTGGGGGGGGGGGGGTGGAGGTCAAGGACCATGGTGCAGTGAAACACTTCTGCTGGAGAGTATGACCTAACCAATCCATCTTGTAGTAGGCTTGTCAGCCCTGTTATGTCTGCCTTAGAGAGGTGCATGCATGTTTCTATACATGCCTAACCTCTTGACCAAATATTATGCTGCTTGCAGCATGGAGCTTGTCTGCTCTACAATGCTCCTACTGCAGTGAACCAGGTTGCCTCCCTGCCCCTAGGATAGTCAAGCCAGTGTCATAAGCTCACTCCCATCTCCCTCAGCTGGTGTGTCCAGATCCTTTGCCACTAGCTGAGCAGGGATCATCTGGAATGCAGTCAGGGCCTTATCACTCTCTGCCATGGATCTTGAGAAAAGGTGGTAGATTATTTATTTTTATTTATTTATTTTTTGTATAATTTGGTGACCAGGTGGTTGGTCTGGTGTACTGACCCTTTTCAGCCCTGACCTGGGTACAAGAGTACAGTTAACTTGCAGTAAAATTACTAAATGTTCAGTAAAATTATTTAAAAGTGTGCAGTAAAGTATAAACTTAAGTACAATTATTACAGAATCACAATATTCAGCATGCAGTTATAAGCAAAGTTATATTAACCTTATAAACAAGAGTACGCTTTACTACGTTTGCCACCTGCTATCATAGGTGCTGAACTAGCCAGTACCACAAAAGCTCTTGCACTTAGATTCATCTTTCAAGTGCTGCCTAAGGTTTCTTTCTTTTTTTGAACATTTAAAGTTTTTTATTTTATATTTTTCACAGTCAGTAAATAATGATAATAATTCAGACTTACTTTACTTGAGAAAATTAATGCTAATTGAAGTTCTCTTAGTCTGTTGACTTTCTAAGTTAAGATTACAATGATTTAAAAGTGTCTTTGACTTGGGGCCTTTGTCCCTGATTATTTTGTCTTCAACCTTCATTGTGGACAATAGTGACAGACAATTATGGAAGGAACCTATTTTAACCAGACTCTAGATTCTTGGTCCTGATTATAATTACCTTCTGAAAACTCACTAGGAGACGTTTTTCTAGCTAGTCCAACATGCCCAAATCAGCCAGTATCCACCTGATATTTTCTATGACTATAGTGAAGGAGAATACTAGACAGGAGTACTACAGCTCAAGAACTGGTGGATGTGGGTACAATTTTTGGAATGTGCTACAAAAGCAGAAATAATAATAACATTTGTTTGGCCTGCATCCTAGGGTGAGTTGACACTATATAGTTTTTGTGTGAGTGTATTTTATCTTTTACAACCTAACTAACATCTTCATCAGTAGTTAATGGTTCAGTCCTTGTTCAGCTTCCCAACAATATGTTTTTTCTTCTTAGAGGACAGAGGTTACCTGGAGATTGAAACATTGGACTTGGTTTGCCAGGCTACAAGCTCACACTCCGGGATGCTCAGACAGCCTTAGTGAGAATACCTAAGGGGATGTTTTTTCATATTACCAAAGTTGGTTTGTTTTCCTGTATGTTAACATTTGGAAAATTTGACTCTAACGTAGTGGTTATTTTGAAACATAGTATAGTGATCACTTGTTTCTAGATAGCTGTTTTCTTCTAAGTTTAGGCTCTGTCTCTCTCTCCCCCTTTTATATATACATATCTATGTTAAAATATTGAAAACATAAATTTGAATGTGAATAGCTCGATCCCACAAGATTGACACTCAAAAGATAGAAAAATAAAAAAGTTTAAGCATTTTTTATGTATGGGGAAAGTACCGTCCACCCTCAACATTCCTTGCAATTAAGATCATACTACTGCTGGTATGGGCAATATCTCACTCCCTGGTCTACTGTAATCTCAGATAACCAGCTACCAATTTTTTTGAAATTTTGATGTAGAATGGCAGTAACAAATTGGTTTGGTATTCCAAACCTTCTATTAAATGAATGGAACCCATATATCCATCCATCCATCCATCAATCCGCAATCCCTTTTTCCCATTTTTAACATGGGGTTGGGGTATCACTGCAACAGTAGCAATCATCTAAAACCAAGGATTACACCGCCAGGTGGATAGCCCTGCCATGGTAGGTTTTCCACACCACACACTCACATGCAGTCTACCTTCTCCATGTCTTTAGAATGTGGGAGGAAACCAGAACAGCCATAGTCAACCCTAGCTGTGGAGGCCAAATCCAGGACTGATTCCTCCCGAACAGGTTGTAACATTCAGTCTTCATGTTATTCCTCATGTGGGGCTCTAAGAACTGTTATATTTTTGGATGGTGCTAAAGTGAATGTGTTTTAGATCAAATTCAGCATACTTAAGAAGTCTATCACCTATATCCTCCAGTTTTCTATTATTCGAACAATGTCTTCAATTTGCTGCACCTTTGTTCCCCATGCTTTGAGGATTTATGAATGTTTCCAATGTACAGTTCCATTTCCTGCCACAAAGGAGACTCATAGTGCTTCATTCCTGATCTGTTTACCTCTGAACTTTAATGACTTAATTCTCCCCATTGTTTAAAGAGCCCGCCTCTTTCTGTTTTTTTTTTTTCTTCTTGCTCCCTCTGGTAGACTGTGTATGCTAACTGGATGACAATTCAGCCATATTCTGTATGTACTATGCCACTTTAATTGCAACAATAGTCAAGCTGCTATCCTCCACTACTACCAATAAGCTCCAGAAACGTTTGCCAAGCCTATGGACGTATAAGCCCTCAGATGTAGAGCAGTCCATCTCCAGCCATTCATCCAAAACCTGTTTGGATGAGAGAAACAGACTGAATGAGGCAACTTCACCAAATGCTTACACAGAGGAAAAAACACCCATAATGCCTCCTGTGCACCATGCTGCAATTAATGCAAGTCCTGCACATCCCCCCTCTCAAAAAAACTGTAACTAACTTCAAGATCACCAAATCACAGAGTCATTAATAATTTGTGTCAAAGATGGCCGTTGGGTCTATTTGTCTCAAGCAAGCAAGCAATCTTTAATGAAATAGTCAGTGACAATGTTGTTGCACACCGTTCACACTACTTCCCATTTACTGTGAAACAATGGTCACTATTTATGCAGATATTTATTTTATTTTGTTATCTCAGAGTCATGAAGGATTTAACTGCATATTGTTGAATTCTGAAAGATTGATTGATTGATTGATTGATTCATTCATTCATTCATCCAGTTTTCTGATAGTAGTTTCATCCTGATTCAGGATTACAGCTGAGCAAGATCCTATCCTGGCAGACAACAGGCATTAGACATGGACTTATGTATGCCAATCCATCACAGGTTCACAGGATCCACAAGCACACATGCACACACACATACGTGCACATATATACACACATCAGTAGGCAGTTTTTGGAGGGTTGTAAATTTAGCTATCTTTATATTTTTGAGATGTAGGAAGAAATCAGAGACCTTGCCAATAATCCTTGCAAGGAACAGTGAGGAAATGCAAACTCCATGCAGAAGATACTGACTTCTATATTACATCTCATTACATTAATTACCCTACTGCCTGTGCAACTGACAGAGTGGTTTTATCTGAGTAATTTAGAGCATGCCTCCCTGATTTTCCAAAACTTCCTGGATTCTGCCTTGTATTTTTGCTCTGTCTAACATAAAAGTTTAGATTTTCTAGTAAATCACTAAGGATATAGTCAGTAATGCCACACATTAGTTTTATAATTTTTTGTTCAAAATGTGCATGATGATGTGGGACCTCTTGTTCTATAATCTTCTTAAGTGAAGTAATATTTAAAAATTGCCCATGATTTTGTGCCTTTGTCTTCCAGTAAGTTTTAGCTTTGTCCTTGATTCTTGAGCAAAGATGCTGATGGATAAGGTTTCACATCTGAGTTTTCCTGGTTTATCTGAATGTCTCTTTCCTTTGGTGGCATAACTGCTTCCCAAAGAAATACTTAAAACAATCCTCTAGTTATTTTTATTACTATTATGCATGCCCCTAGATGACTGCAGTCTCTACATTTCCCTTTAACTAAAAAAATCAGCTGCATGTAAAGCACAACCTTCTTCTTTTTGAAATGAGATGTTCCAACTCATTTCTGTGTAGATTTAGTACACAGTCCCCAAGAATGAACACCACTATAAAACAGTAACATGTTAAACTGACTCCCAAATAAGCAAACAACTGACCTGCTTCTAGGATCAGAACTGTTTAAACTCCTACGTGAATATATTCTCCCTTACTTTAACCTCACAGCTAAGAAGACATATCCCTACATAAAACCTAAGAAATTTGAACCACTCAGGCCCTAAAACATAAACCTTATATCGATGACGATGCATTTTCAACTCTTGGGCCCAAACTGTGGGATTCCCTCTCACCTGAAATGAAAGGCTCGTCCTTTTATTCCAAGTTCCATTATCTACTAAAATCACATTTCGTTAATCAAACAGAATGCACCTGTCACTCCACATATCACACCGCAAAAGTTTACTTTAAATTTCTCCACTTTTACTCAGCCATTATGATGCTGTGCTCCTTTTCACATCTGTAATTATTTTACTCTGTTTCAAATGTTTTGAAACTTTTGTACATATTTTAAATTGACACATTGGATTTGTTATGTATCTCAAACATTATTGTACCATTGGCCTGTTTTACTGCCACTTATTTGTTACTGCACTCTTGTCTGTTTTGCATGTTTGGTCCGTTTTTGACCCCGGGATGTGACTGAAATTGGTCAGAATGGATGAGTGCCCTACTCCTGTAAACAAATTAAGATAAATAAATAAATCAAACATATCAAACCTCAAATCTACTATTAGGTAGTAGTAAATTAGATATATGCTCACTGTATCTACTTATCATTTACCCTCAAAACTCTAAACATTAATTAAGCATCAACAGATACTAAAACGTCAGAACAGTTCTAATTATTTTGCATAAAGGTATTTCTTGAATTTAGCCCAACATTTTGCTTGACTGTAATCTTGTTTGTCAGATTAACCTGGAATTCATCCCAGGCTAACAAGGAAGGAGACACTAACAGCATTCCAAAGGTTGGTTGTTGCTCCTCATTTCATGGAAAGGGCTTGTCCCATGCCAGTATCTCTGTGACATACAGTTGCTGAGTGGGGGTTGGGGAAAATTATTTTCATAGTTTAGGCAGTTTAAACAAGTTTTCTTCAACAGAATTTGAAGGAAAGGCGAGAAGAAGTATAACATCAAACTCCCAGTTAATATGCAAGACACCACTATATCCCCATGCAGATTCTATACTAATAAGACTATGCACGATGCCTTTCTCTTTTCCTTAGCAATCTTTGCTCGCTACGGTATCTCCTATTCTGTGGTCATGATGGACTCTAGTTCTGGAAGCCAAGACAGGGCAGCTTCATTTAATAAAAAGTGCATTTTCTGGGTTAAGCAGTTCAATTGTTAGATTTATCAGCTTGTAAACAGCAACTTTAAGCAAAAGAACACCTCATTTTAAATTATGTAGATGATGATATTAAAACAGTATATCCAATGTCATATGTATATCTATCTATTCATATATATATATATATATATATATATATATATATATATATATAATATATATATATATATATATATATATATATATATATACAATGTGTGTGTGTGTGTGTGTGTGTGTGTGTGTGTGTGTGTGTGTGTGTGTGCATGTGTGTGTATGTATGTGTGTGTGTGTATATATATATATATATATATATATATATATATATATACACACATATATATATTAGCAATCAAAGTGTCAGGAAATTTACAGAAGCAACTCCAGTGAACTTTCAGAAGGCCCCCAAGTTCAGCCTTAGAATTAGCTGACCCAAAGTCATGTGACATGCTTTCCCATTGACTCCAGTAACATTATCAGCAGTAAAGGAGGTGTGTCAAGCATACTTTCCCATCTCACAAGGAGCCACTGTTCCTGAATAGAAGAGGAACCATAATGTTTATCTCCTCCCTGAAACTCACAGTGAAACTGAGACTGTGAAATAATCTGCTCAAAATGCTTGCAAAGCACCTGCTATGAAAGGAATAAATCTCTGCTTTTGCAATGCATTAAGTTTATTTTTAAAATCATAATCTGTGGAAGGCATTCTTGACAAGCTGATAGCTCAGGCCTTTTCTGTAGAACAGGATATAGCTGGTGTTAAAAGCTACACATCTTAGAAAGCCTTCTCTTTCAAGTGTGAAAATGTTTCCTCTGCAGTGCTGCTGCCAATGGGAATATCACTGTCAGTGCAGTTAACCAATATTCCTAGGTTATCCAGCACATGAAGTTTCTATCCAGCACTATTAACCAGCAAAGTACAAAAGTGTACAGAATTTTTCTACATCCATACAGCTTTCAAATTCTAGTTTTAAAACAACAATAATGCTTGCATATTGCAAAACAGATGGCTAAAACTGTTTTTTTTGTTTGTTTTTTACTGGGATAGACCACTGATCAGATAGAGCACTGATCCACATGGACTTTTTTCCAAGGTCATACATGTATTTACAAACCAGAAAAGAAACATATAATCATACTTTTCACTATACAATATTGTATAGGTTTCAGCTAGGTAAAAATACAAAATGAGATTATTGTAAACCGACCTAAGAATGACAAGCATATAATGGTGAGGCTACTATTTATTTATCTACCATTGTTGATTGGGTTAGTCCTGCTAGACTAATGTCCTCTTTTCAGGACAGACTCAAGGTGATGTTCATACTGACTACAGAAAATATGGCCAGGGCACCAAGCAACTTATCCTCCTCTTCTGAAGTGGAAGGAAAGGACTTGCATTCATGGTGGAGGCTGGAACTGTGTAAGTTTGGGGGCACCAAAATGATCCATTAAGACATCTGAATCCTGTATCTGTGTATAATGAGAGGAATTCCGATGTGGAGATCATTGTTTTGGTGACAGGAGGCCTAGCAGAAGATGTGGTGTACAAAATGATAAAAAAGGAGCCTAGAATGGCAGATACTGTTTACTGGAATAAAATGCTAGATAAAACAACCCCACGTTTGCAGAAACCTGTACAGCAGGAAGAAGCAGAGAGATAGGAAGTACTGTTCACACTCCCCCAGGAGAACGAGTTGGTGAGCAAGCAGAGAAAGTCAACAAACAACTAGGAATGCATTCAGCAGTAGTTCAGACACCAACTAAGAAGAATGAAACGACTGTTTCACCTTCAATGCAACCAGTAATATTGATACAAAATAAACCAGGAAAGTCTTTGGAGCAGTATGTGCTTTAGAGCTATGTTATAAAGCCTATTAACTTTGAAATGTGACCTTTAAGAACACTGATTAATTTGAGAAAAGTAATCCTTTGCAGACATTTCTTTCTTGAAACCCTGTACTAACTTTGTAAATTATTTGGGGCTTCCCAGCATGGGAACATAACAGCTCTGGCCTGCTGGAAGCATTCTTTGCATGAACATTAATGTAAAACACAAACTGACTTTACAATTTTTTTCCATAGATGTGGAACATTATTATATCACCATTATTTAAAAGATATGTATGTAAAAGTCCTGTGGCTATCTAAAGCAGACGATGACTGTGGCATTTGGAGTGGTGAGTAGGAAGCATGGGTTTATCTTAAAATGACCGACTACACCACTGAGCATTTGCCAAGTGTTTATAATATAAACAGTCATAACTTTACATGGGGCAGCCAAAAACATGTTTCTTTTGTGGCAACCTAGAGCATTTAATAGAAGGTTGTCCTATCAAATACTGTTATAATTGTAGAGTTAAGCATAGCTCGCACCTTCTTTGCTCAAGAATCAGGGACAAAGACAAAAATAATGAGGGGCAAAGGCCCCAAATCATGGACAATTATTAATTATTACTTTAATTCAATTAGAACATTGACAGAGCAATATACATTTTCTGAATATTATGAAGTATGAAACTCTAATGTCAGCCATAACTGGCTGATTGTAATCTTCTGTGATTTATCAGATAACCAAATATTTTATGAGGGACGGGTCAAAACATCAGGTAAAATTAAAGATGTTATGTAATATCAGGGAGAGATGAGAGAGCTGTGGTCATACTAAGAAAGAAATATGTGTATTGAAATGCATATTTTGTGGAGACAAGCACATGTTATATGAGTGTTCTAATGAAAGGATTACAAAAGATCATAGCGTGCCTGCAGAATGCAGAGGTCTGCAAAAGTATACAGGCTGCTGCTGTAAAAGAAAACTTTGTAAAAAGGTTAAATACTGACAGAAATATAATAAAATAACAGTATATGGAAAGTGGAGATATGAGGGAAGATGATGAAAATGATCTTCTGTCCTTATAGCTCAATAATACTTACAGCAGAAGGGAAGAAAGTAGAGAAGATGCAGATACAGAGAAAGAGAAGAATACACTTATCATAGACTAGCGAGTGCACAAGAGGAAGGGGAAAGCTTAAAGGAAATAGCTAGCATTTCTATTCGGTCATGTATTACTAATAGTGTTATATTGGATTTAAGACGTGGTAGTCTTTAATTGGGTGCAAACACTGCAGTATGGCATAACAGCTTTGTTAGATACAAAGCTTATAATGTAGGAGAAAAGACAGTTTGAAACATTTTAGTGGATGGTGTATTGTTGCTTGGTAGTTACATTTGCTCTGGCATATTAGTATTGTGCAATCAAATAATTGTGGCTGTAAAAGGTGTTGTACCTGCAGTACCAAGCAGGGGAATGGTAGTCAATGAAAACGTTAGAGGCAATATTTACACATGAATTATATTGTAGAGGCAATATTTACACATGAATTATATTGTATGCTTGCCCAGAATGTGGGTATAGATGTAAATTATTTCCTGAACTGAAAAAATATATAGTAGAGGATATCTCTATGGGGGATTTTAACTGATATTAGAGGAATGGCAAACAAGAAAGCAAGAGATATTAATTTGTGTACATATGTAATAAAAAATTAGGGAATTGTATATAAGAAAGTTTGGGATATATAGGCATGGCTAAATGACAACACAGATTAGTTCTTGTTTCTAACAACTTGCTGTAAGTAGATGGGCAACAGAGTATATAAATGGTGGTATATATATATATATATATATATATATATATATATATATATATATATATATATATATATATATATATCTGTTTTATAATTGTCCTGTAATGCATACTGTATTTTTATTGTATGTGGAGCTTTTCTTCCCGGGCCCCTGCTGAAAAAGGACATGTGTTCAGTCAAACTTTCCCAGTAAACAAATGTAAAAAAAATATATATATATATATATATATATATATATATATATATATATATATATATATATATATATTATTTATTTATTTATTTATTTATTTTACATTTGTTGACTGGGCTGGTCTAACTGGAATACAAATCCATTTTCAGTAGAGGCCCAGGGAGAAAAGCTCCAACATAAACACAATATATACAGTAAAAGTTGTCACAATTCAGAGAAGTATAACAGTAGTTACAAAGTTCTAAACAGTTCCAGCCATACAGACTTGATGCAGCTGTTATTACAAGAGTACATGGCTCATGATGAGGAGATATGAAAAACAAAAATATAACAAAATAGTTGTGTACTTGTGCAAGCAGGATAAAATAGCATAATAAAGTTGTTTACTTATACAAATGTACTATGTGATACAGTGAAATACAAGATTTATAGGAAACAGCAAGAGAATGTCAGTAGATAGAACATACTCATATTAGAAGCAGACAACACATAGGAAATAGAAAAAAAGGTTAGTCAGGGTTAGTACAAGGGCATAACCAATGAGTACTGAGAAATTGTTTTAGTTTCTGTTTAAAAAGTGTTATAGAGGACAGAGATAGGAATTCAGAGGGAAGTATGTTCCAATGTTTGCCAACAGAGTTAGAGAACAACGAATCTCCAGCTGAGTTGTTGGATTTGCTGGTAGTAATAAGTAGCTTATTAGAAGAGCGTAAATTCTTAAGATTGTTGTAGGGGGTTATGAGAGTAGTCAGTATAGGTGTACAGGTGGGGTAATGCAGGCTCTTATGGATAATAGCAAGTTGGTGGAATAGTATCTGGTTTTGGAATTCTAGCCATCCTAATTGCTTTAGGTTGTTACAATGATGTGTTCTAAAAGGAGAACCTGTGGCAAATCTAGCAATACTATAATAGGAGGTAGCAAGTCTGTTGAGGTTGTTTTTTGAGAGACTGGTAAATATGGATGAAGCATAGAGTAGGGTAGAGATTAAATGAGTTCTAGCTATAGCGGTTTTGGCTGAAGGAGTAAGAAAGGGTTTGATTCTGTAAAGGGATCCCAGTTTCTTATTTACTGTTTTTATAGTGATGTTAATATGAGTATCGAAGTTTAGGTTATTATCTATGGTTATTCCAAGAAGTTTAGTGGTTAGGTCAGGAGATATAAGAGTCCAGTTCTTGGATATAAGAGTGAAGTGAAGAGGGGTTGACCTGCGAGTAGGAGTAAAGATTAGAAGTTTAGTTTTTTTAGGGTTAAGTAGGAGGCAACGGTTTAAAAACCACTGCTCAACTATATTAAATGCTTTTTGTGTCAGGGACTGTAGCTCGGTAGGAGTTTTAGCTGAGCAAATAATGGTGGAGTCGTCTGCATATTGAATGCAGGTTGCATGTGGAATTGCTGGGTGGAGGTCATTAGTGAAAATGGAAAATAACAGTGGGCCTAATATGGAGCCCTGGGGAACACCAAGGGAAATGGGGAGGTGAGAAGATAGATTGTTTTCCCATAGTACTGCCTGTTATCTTTTATCTAAGTAGGATTTGAACCATTTTAAGGCTAGTGTATCAAGAGAAAGATATTTAAGTATTTCTATAAGGAGCTGGTGGTTAACCATGTCAAAAGCCTTAGATAAATCAATGAAGACAGATGAGGAAAGAGTATTATTATTACGGTTTGAATTTATACAGTCTGTGAAGGAGAGTAGAGCTGTGGTGGTACTGTGGTTAGGTCTAAACCCATGTTGACAGTTGGCAAGTAGATTATTTTCGATAAGATGGGTGAGTAGTTGCTTATGGACACATTTTTCCATAATTTTTGCCAGTGGAGAGAGTAGAGCTATTGGTCTATAGTTTGAAATGTCAGTGGAGTTTCCACCTTTATGAAGGGGGATGATGTGTGAGATTTTCCAGATAGATGGGATATATCCTTCGGTTATAGTTCTGTTTATTAGTATGGAAATGGGGAAGGCTATGGCTTTGGCTCCTTTTTGCAGGTATTCTGCAGGTAAATGGTCAGCAGAGGGGGTAGTAGGTTTTAGTTTTTCTAGAAGAGAGCAAATGAAGGAAGTAGGAACAGGTTTTAGCTGAAATGATGGAATCGGGTAAGTTGGTGAGGTGTTTAGATTATGGAAACTTGGAGATAATTGCTTAGCTAGTGTTTGAATGGCATCTGTAAAAAAAGAATTAAAGGCATTGGCAGTTTGTGTTGGATTCTCATGGCTAGAGTCTTTTGGGCTAGGTGTAGTAGATTGGCCTGGGTGTAGGAGTTTATTGATGCTGGACCAAAATTTTTGTGGGTTCCTTTGGTTAGTTTGTTGTAGTTGGATGTAAACTTTTTTTATCTAATAGGATAGCTTTTTTAGTAGTATTTCTAAGTTGTCTGAAGGTTTGGTGGTCTGTAAAATTCCTGGTAGTGCGCCATTTTGCCCAAGATTTGTTTCTGAGGAGAATTTTCTGTTTAGTAGTTATGGTGAGCCAAGGGGCAGTTTTAGCTTTCTTTCTAATAGAGCGTACTGGGGCATGTTGGTCAAGGATGGCTAAGAATTTGGAATTAAAGTAGTCAACTGCTTTATCTAGAGGGAGTATTTTTAGTGGTGACCAATTGCAGTGTTTGAGTTCTAGTTGGAAAAGGTCAGGGTTGAAGAATTTTTTAGTCCGAATTGTTTGATAGGTATTTGGGTTAGGTATGCTAGTTTTGTGTCTGATGATATATGTGAATAAGTGGTCACTCAGATCATCAAGGAGGGTTCCTGCTTTGTATGTGAGATGTGGAGAGTTTGTCAGGATCCAGTCTAATGTGCTTTCCTCGTTGTTGGTTTTATTAATTCTTGTAGGGGAGGTGATGACTTGTGAGAAGCCATGAAGATTAATATGGGTGGTGGGTTGAGGGGTACTACAGGACTTCCAGTCAATGTTAAAGTCTCCAAGTACAATAGTTTCTTGTGGAAGATTGAGTGATAGCCAGTTTAGAATGCATTCAAGGGTATTAATGTTATTTCCAGGGGGAAGGTAGATACAAGCAATGTTAATGGATTTGAATTTGTTGATTTGAAGTTTGGTGACAAGGATTTCAGCGTTATTAAATATCGGTAGATTTATGCTTGAAGTGGTAACTTGTAGATTGTTTTTATAAAGGACTGCTACACCTCCTCCCTTTTTGTTAATACGGTCTAATCTGAGGATATTGTAGGCAGGTGGGGTAACTTCATTGTCATTAATGGAGGGTTTTAGCCATGTTTCAGATAAACACAGGATGTCAAATTGGTAAAATTCTAGTAGGGCATGAAGATGTATATACATATATATATATATATATATATATATATATATATATATATATATATATATATATATATATATATATATATTATAACTAATTCTTTCCTATCTTTATACAATGATATTTCAGAGTAAAGGGCAAAATGTTAGTTAAAACATAAGAAGGAATACTTGCTATATGAAAAGAGTAAAATAGATACAAAACTTTTTTTTCTGAATTCTGTTATTGTTTAAATAACAGAGATATAGAGGTATTCAATAAAGAAAGGGAACTGTTCATACAAAATATTGGAATAATAAAATCTTTGTTAAGAAATCAGAAACACACACATGCGTGCACACACACACACGCACTCATATATATATATATATATATATATATATATATATATATATATATATATATATACATTTTATAATTGTCCTGTAATCTATGCTGTATTTTTAATGTATGTGGAGCTTTTCTCCCTGGGCCTCTGCTGAAAAAGGACATGTCCAGTCAGACTTTCTCAGTAAACAAATGTAAAATAAATAAATATATATATATATATATATATATATATATATATATATATATATATATCTATATCTATATATATGGGTTCATGTCAAACCAACGACATGTTAAAATATCGAAAGTCACTACAGCGAAACAAAACCATCGACAGTTGAAAACATCGACAGTACATGTATACGAAAGTACAGCGCTAACATGGGTCCTGCAAGGGGGAAGTAAAGGATATGATATGATACTGTACCCATACTACTTCCCCCTTGCAGGACCCATGTTAGCGCTGTACTTTCGTATACATGTACTGTCAATGTTTTCAACTGTCGATGGTTTCGTTTCGCTGTAGTGACTTTCGATATTTTAACATGTCGTTGGTTTGACATGAACTCATATATATATATATATATATATATATATATATATATATATATATATATATGGATCTAGGGCATTTGATCGAAAGATCAAACGTCTGAATCCATTAAGGGTGAGCATGCTTATGCGAAAGTGCTTTTCACTGAAGAAGCACTTTCGCGTAAGAATGCCTGTTGCCGAGGTCGTAGTATGGTGTGGATAATGGAAAATTCCCTTTTCCCCACTGCAGTGCAGTCAAGGAGGGTGAATATTAAAGTAGGGGGTGTGGGGGGCTGTGGAGAAACGTTAATGTACTGTTTTTTTTTTTTTTTTTTTTTTGTTATTAACACGCTTTAACAAAAGCCTTTTTTGATGAAAGCACTTTCATTAAAGTGTGTTTGGTGGTTATGGATTCAGACGTTTGATCTTTTGATCAAACGTCCTAGATCCATATATATATATATATATATATATATATATATATATATATATATATATATATATATTTTATAACTAATTCTTTGTTATCTTTATACAATGATATTTCAGAGTAAAGAGCAAAATGTTAGTTAAAATGTAAGAAGGAATACTTGTTATATGAAAAGTGTAAAATAGATACAAAACTGTTTTTTTTTTCTGAATTTTGCTGTTGTTTAAATAACAGAGATATAGAGGTATTTAATAAAGAAAGAGAACTGTTCATACAAAATATGGGAATAATAAAATCTTTGTTAAGAAATCAGAAACATCTGGTTCCGGAGAAGAGGGAGGATGCATCGCCTTTTTTTTTTTTTTTAGAAAATAAGTTAAAAACAAGAGAGATGCACATGATTTGTTTGCATAATAGTAAAGGGAATAGAAAGAAGGGAAAAGAAGGAAATACTCCATGTTGTTCAAACCTCTAAGATCCACTTGAATAAAGATGATGTAGCTATTCTTTTGATAGATCAGAGCTGGAATGGAGTTCAGGGATAGCATGGAAAGACCAATAACTATGGAGAAATGCTTAAGTTAGTAATCATACAAAGTATGTCAGGAGAAGATGGCATTAGTTATACCTTTTATAAAAATATGATTACTGAAAAAAAAAATACATTGGTGCATATGTATAATCACTGATTACTAAATGTTATTCAGCATTCTGATTTACTACATATACTTATTAAATTTATATAAAAGAAAGGGGATAGATAATCAGAAGCATAGATAAGATGAGGCAAATGGGGTAGCCACCCATGGGAAAAGGTGTTGGGGATACGATGAGCAATAGTGCAGTCCCGACATTACTTTCATACCACTACTGAAAAGAAATCTGCTGTCAGGACTGAGGCTCTTGCTTCAGCCTTTTGTGATTAGGATTAGTTGCAGCAAACAGATTATCACTGTTTTCTTTCTTAAATGACAAACACTTGATGAAGATGTGGAGGTACCAATTTGCTGAAGAGCCCTTTTTTGTTTTTTGATCCTCATCTAAGAGTCAAATGGCACACAGAAATGGGAAATGGTTTGGTCCTGAAGTAAGGAGTGCTATCCATGAGAAATTGGGGAAATTACATTTTTTCTGATTGGCTCCTCAACTTGGGGGGCATCAGATCTAGAATTACATTTTTAGTTAGATGATCCACCAGCTATAATGCTGATGAAAGTTGTCAAACTGGAATCTTGTTGCTCTTTGTAATACAGATAATAAATTATTATTTTTAAGATATTGCAAATGAGGTTAAAATATAAAATAGGGAAATATGTGGGGAGAGAGAGAGGCTTTTATGGCATGGTTGATGTATACAAGAACTACTACTTATGATCAAGGAAATTGTTTAAAATATTAATGCTCAGGATTCAAGGGAAGGCTTATGTCTTTGTACTGATGTCTCAAGGCTTATGACAACCTATTGCATGCCCATCTTGGACATTTCTTGCTAGCTTATGGCTTTGGCTTAGATTAAGGAACTTAATACAAACTGTATATGACAATTTGAAGGAAGCTATATTAATTAGTGGATGGAAAAGCCAACAGTTAACTATGGCCAAAAGTGTTAGGAAAGGGTGTCCTCTTAGAAATACACTATTTTACTTTGTTATGAATACTTATGAAAGTATAGTTCAGCCTCATAATGTGCCTGAAGATGTACCATATATTATAGGGGGCATTTCCAGATCAGGACATATGGTTTATTCTGATGATCTGAATAATGGTTTACTGACAGCACGTCTTATAAAGGGTGTGGGGAAGGAATTAAGCACAGTTTATTAAAAATCAATAAGTCCAATAGTATGGTGTATGGTAGTATGGATTTAGGTTGGTAAAGAATATATAGACAAAATGGGATGTCTTATTGGGGATAATCAGACATAATGTTTTTTTGGAACACATTTGATTACTATATCAGAAAAAGATTTACTTAATGCCATGTTAACAGGGAAAATTAATTATATAGCAGGTATTTATACATGAGACAGATGAGGAGAAAACAACAACTTTCAAACATTGTCTTTTATTTATTTATTTATTTATTTATTTATGTTGGGGGGGGTCCAGGTTAAATCCAATTAGGAGGAGTATAATTTACAATACTGCTGAATAAGATGGAGTAGTCATGACACATCTACGTGTTTTTTTTTTTTTTTTTTTTGACATTTTCATTTCTTTAGTATTTATTGGTACTTGTGAAAAAAAAGAAGATGCCAGTACTAGGGGACATAATGTATAACAGAGCCAAGGACTTATGGGATAGTTGTTTGCAACATAAAAGGAAAGTGAAGTTAGGTAACCCTGAGTTGCAGGAAATACAATATAGAATTCTGGAATGGAAAATAAAGACATTGTAATGAAAACAAAGAATGTATGGTATACATATAAATATATATTATGACATGTTTTTTATTCATAAGAGATTGTGTGAGTATAAATATATTTGTGAATGCAGGACCATTTTATAGAGGTGTTCCTTAGAAAATCTTCCACTTAAAACAGTGTAAAATATAAGATAATTTCTGAAAAGAAGTGAAAGAGAGGCTTATGATAGCATGTTTTCTTGCATTGTACCAGTATTTGCGGACTCTGGGATATTTTATCTGGAGTATTTCATCTAGGTAGTCTCAACAATGTACAAGAATATACAGTATCACATGGTGACTAAGGAAAAAAGTGGAATGTCAGCATTTGCTCTATGGACAAAATACGGTCTTATATACTAAAAAATGGAATGTTCATGAAAAAGTGAAACAATTAAGGCAGTAGTTGTGGCACAAGGAGTGGGGTGGTGAAATGTTGTTATACTTTTCTTTTTGCTGTTATGAGAAGTGTAAATTTTTAGCTGACATAGATAATATTCTAATTAGCATTTCTGTTCTGTGCTAACATGTATGCAATTTTATGTTGTAAACTACAAATTGTTTTATAAGTACCCCTATTCTTTTTGATAAGTTCTGTGGGCTCTTTCTATCCGTGCATTGAGATTGGACCTCAGTGTAACATCTCATCCAAAGGATGACACACTTTGGAGTGTAGCATCCCTTAATGCTACACTGCAGTAAAAGGATAAAGGGGCTCAAACATATGTCATATGATGCCCGACTGAAGAAACTCCAGCTCTATTCAGTCGCATACCGTCTGCTCAGAGGTGATCTGTGCCTGACATACAAGGCCATGTCCAACCCGGAATTAATGGACATGCTCCACTTCAAAAAATCCAAATCCACCAGAGCCACAAGAGCAAGAGACTTAAACCTCAACACGGATATAAATAGGACGTGCTGGAGGGACAGATTCATCACCCAGAGACTCCCTACACTATGGAACAGAATCCCAGTCCATGTGAGGCAGAGCCCCTCACTGACTCTGTTCAAGAGAAATCTTGACGAGTGGATGGGAGATCATAGGTTTACCCCGGGAATCATCTCTGTATCACTGCTGGACAGAGGCACAGCAAACTAATGGGTATAGTATTCTCATCCTAAGGGGTGGTGAAAGCCACACACACTCTGGCTAGGCTTATAAATGCCCTAGGGCAGATAGCCTAGTATGAACCTATGAACCTATGAACCTATGTAAAAAATTATTCCGATCACTGGGAGAGGGAAGAGACCTAAAAACCAAAAGAAAAAACGGTACTTACGTATTATCGCAACCAGATTTTCGTGGTTGCAGTAATACGTTTGTTGGCCCAAAAACGGATTGTGGGACTAAAAGTAAGACAGAATTTGATGTTTTCTTTGGGTACAATGTAGTTTGTCCCAAATTAGTAGCGTAAATTAATGTAGAAATGTGAAACTTGCTTTGCGTCCATCAAAATTGGTTGCACTGCTGTCTTAGTGCAGAAGTGAATTGAGGATGCATGGGAAATGCTCGTTCGTTTTTACTCTGTGATGGATTACTACGAAATTGGATACTAAACTTTTTCCTGAGAAGAAGAAATCTGGAGCAAGACTTTTTTTGGTAAATAACTAGTTTTATTTGACATACTGTAGGAAATAATTGAAGTTAAAGGTAATAGCAATCTAAACAATCAAACAGAGATGAAGGTCTTGATGATGGAGGCTAAAGTTACGAAGAGCATTCTTGTAGTATTTGACAGAAACAGATTTTTTTGTGGGGGATAGCAGTTATTGTTGCAATGTTTTGTGGATGTTTTGCATAGTATTCATGTGGATGTCTTCCAGATGTTTTTGAGCAACATATCTGTAAATATTTTATTGCTGATTAAGGAAGCATACTTGTAGATGGTTCACTTGCTGGGTTACACTTTTTGTATGGACAGAAATTGTCTGCTATTGCCATCAAGATTGCATCAAATAAGTCTTACTTTAGTACAAGCTGTGTTTCACGCCAGATATATTCAATTAGGTAGGAGTCCAAATGGTGTCTTGCAGTGCCTCTCTGTTTTTTGTTTCTCCACTTAACGGATCCCCACATTCTCTCTATGTGTTGTGTATGCACTGCTGTGTTTGGATCTACAAAGTTGTAGCTATGGTTTACTTTTTCATGACTGAAACCAGCTTCTTCTAGTTGTTGAGTTTGATATGCCCGCCATGAATCTGAATAAATAGTAGTGCCCTGTTTAATGTATTCTTTGATTTTATTAAATAATGTTGCGGCTGTTCTAACAGGAACTTTTACAAGAAAAGTCTCTCTTGTCTCCCTACATATCCCTCCAAATACCCACTGTTGAGGGAGAATATGGCCAGCATTACTTTTACGTCTAGTAAAAAGAGTCTTGTCTATTTCCACAATACACCCTGGCCCTCCGATTTCTTTCTTGTCCTTTTTCTCCATTTCTAAGACACAGACATCACGTAAGTAGTTACTCCACTATGACTGTCTTGTCAGCCATGTCCAGTTCTTCCTGACAGAAACTTATAGATGTCATCTGCTTTGCCCAACAATAAATAAAGCGGACAGCGGTGGTAAAATTAATTCTACTTCCTTCAAAGAAATTACTCACTTGAACTCCTACGTGTTGGTAACATTTTTCTGTATTGCATTTCCAAAAAATCTGCTTCCCATACTATAATGTCATTGAATGTCCGGAACAGCATTCTTTACTTGTTGATATAATGCCATATTGCTGGAAAAGTGCTATTGACTCCTTTTCTGTCTTAGATAGATCCCACAAACGCATTGTATTTATAAAGGTTGTTTTTTGGGGTTAGTTCACTACCACTGAATATCTACATAGATCGTCTTTACTAATCTGAAGTATAACTTTGACAACATTTACAGGCTCGCGGCTGGGGATATGGAATGTGTATTACACATAGCGGCTGTGTAAACTGTATTTACAGTGACAAGATGTTGGAAAACAGCATAGCTTGAAAGAAGCTCTCATTCCTTTAAATTTACAATGTTTTTGCTACCTAAGCAATGTTTTTAGATGAAGTTGACATTGTCAGTGTGATTTTGCATACATTTCTTTTTACATTTCTGCATTGGGAAGCAATCGCTATTATCGCGAAAATCTGGTTGCGATAATACGTAAGTACCAAAACAACTAGCAAGACTAGACATTCCACTGTGTGATTCCTTAAACCTCTTGTATTAGAGGCAACATGGGATATATGCAAATTACCCTTTAAGGACATCAGGTGTCTCAGCTATATGGCAATTCTGAATGCCCGTGACTTTTTTCTTTTTAAGTCTATTTATGAGCAAATTTAGGCCAATCAAGCCAAAGTCATTTGCAGTTAAGAATATGAATCAACCAATTTAAAAAAGTTACTTCAAAATGAAAAAAAATATATGCCAAAATATCTTTAAATACTGACGTAGACAGTCAGAAGAGCTTTTATTTTATTCTAAAAGCTGTTAATTTTAAAACTCAGTTAATATTAATATTCTCATTAAACCCATAGTGGCACAGTCATTAAGCCTCAGTTGCCACTTTAACTCCTTTTGTTATAAAATTGACTCATAATCACCTCCTGACATTGTCAATCATTGAAAGATTTTTTTTTTAAAGTAGTACAAGAATCTTATAGACTGGACACGTAACTTCATATGTCATATATCAATGAAAACTATATCCATATTATTTTTTCCAACTGTTTTACTGCTTATTTCCTGACACTTTTCTTTAAATATGTTTGGTGATTGGTTGTGGTTAGCCAAGGCATAGTATATTTAAACAATACATTTTGTCATGTTTTACATTTAGTGACATATACTGAAAGTGTTTATAGATGCGGGAACAAAGTTTCCCAGTAGTCCTCATAATATAATAACATCCACACACTGAACACATAACCACATAAACCACCCCATCACTGTTGAAAGTGTAGTATTGCTTAAAGGCAACAGTTTTATCCATGTGCAAAAAAGAAGGAAAGGGTCCTCATTTATAAATCTACAAAATCCACAAGATGTACATTTAAATATACTTTTGGCTCTATTAGAAATTACCATGCATGGTATGTTCTTTTCTAATAATCATTTCTAATTCTGATCTCTTTTTAAAACAAATATGGCTCCTCTGCTGTTTTTTCGTTGCCCATAAGTATTATCCGATTATTTCTAATGATACTTTTAACAGCATAATAGTAATATCTGTATAAGTGGCAAACATCACTGATTGGAAATATTTAGTAATGTCGACATGACTTGTTGCTCAGTAATATTACAACCAATCTGCAAATCAGTCCCATTTTTAATTTACCTAAATTTGCCTATTCTCTCTAACTTCCTTAGCTGTCTCATAAAAAAATTGTGCTGTTTATCCCCTCTCTGTAAACATGCTTTTTATTTCATCTAATCAAACATCAAAACGACAGGCCAGACTGGTTAACCTAGACAAATGTACCAGTTGTCCTTTTAGCACATTTCTTTTAACGCGGAGTGGGTGATGACTACTAAAGAGCAAATAAGTGTCAGTAAAATCACTTGTCTATGAATTAGAGAAGTAAGCAACCCTGTCTCAACATCACAAAACAAATGCGCATTTATGTAGAAATTTTGTCTTTAGAAATGTTATACATAGATGGATTTATGTGCAAAAACATGTATAGACCCTTAATCTATATGCCATATTGCTACAGCTCATGGTTAAGGTTGTTAGCACACTGAAGAAGCACTAAGCATCTTTAAATATCCCTTCCATAACTCATGGTTTGACCACTCATTGCAAACATATTCTGTTTAATCCTACAGTACAGACTGTAAACCTATAGAAAGATATTTCAGGAATCATACTCTAGATGGTCATATCTTATTTTATTTTATTTTTATTTTACAATTGTTGACCGGGATAGTCCGACTGGATGCATGTCCATTTTCAGCGAAGGCCCGGGGAGAAAAGCTCCAAGCAGATACAGCATTACATAATACCAGCATTACATATTACAAACAGACTATTTACAGAGATTACATAAGTAAGCAAGTTAAACAAGTTCCACAGGTTACAGTTAGTCCTGACCACAAGTCAGGATTAAATTAAATTACACAGTAAACTGGTTAAAAGATTTTTACACATTCGAGTTAGCCAGGCTTGATACAGTGACATAGCCAGTTAAGTGACAAATGTTGTTTGAGTCTAGTTTTAAATTGACCTAAGGTGGAAAGTAAGGTAATATCAGCTGGAAGAGAGTTCCAGGATCTACTTACAGAGTTTGCAAAGAGAGAATCACCGGCTGTGTTATTAATTTTGCTAGTCTGAATTAGTAGTTTGTTAGAGGATCGAAGCAGTCTAGGATTGTTATAGGGGGTGATAATATTTTTAAGTGCAGGAGTATTGTCTGGATTATAGAGGATTTTATAGGTCATAATCAGTTGGTTATACTGGATTAGGCTAGGTAGTTCAAGCCAACCAAGCTGATTTAGATTGATGCAATGATGTGTCCTAAAAGGCAGCCCAGTGGCAAACCTGGCAATGTGGTTGTAGCAAATTGAGAGTTTGTTAAGGACAGTCTTGTTCAAATTCGAGAGTAGAGGGGATGCATACAGAAGGGTTGAAAGAAGGTGAGAGCGAGCTATGGCAATTTTAGATGGAGGGGTTAGGAAGGCTTTTATTCTGTAAAGTGACCCTAATTTTTTATTGATGGTTTTGATAGTTTGGTTAACATGTAGGTCAAATTTGAGATTATTGTCTATGATGACACCTAATAGTTTTGTAGATGGGTCAGGGGAGATTATTGTGCCATCATTTGATTTTATGGTAAAGGTGAAAGCGGTAGACCTACGTGTTGGTGAAAATAACAGCATTTTAGTTTTTTTGGAATTTAGGATCAGATGATGTTCAGAAAGCCAGTTTTCTATTGTATTAAAGGTGGTCTGGGTAGCTGAACATAACTCTACTGAAGATGTGGCTGAGCAAATCAGAGTAGAGTCATCAGCATATTGGATACAGCTGACTTCTGGGATGACAGTATAAAGGTTGTTAATGAAGATGAAGAACAGCAAGGGCCCTAGTATAGAGCCTTGTGGTACTCCAGGGGTGTTAGGTAGAAGGTTAGAGAGTTTGTTCTGCCAGAGGACAGCCTGCTGTCGACCATTCAGGTAGGATTGAAACCATTGGAGGGCTCCAGTATCTAGACAGAATGTTTGCAGGGTGTGGATTAAAAGTTGGTGATCAACCATATCGAATGCCTTGGAAAGATCCAAAAAGAGGGCTGAGGATATATAATTATTGTTGCGATTATGGTTTATGGTGTTAGTAAAGGCTAGGAGGGCTGAAGTAGTGCTGTGATGAGGACGGAAGCCATGCTGAGTGTCTGCCATAAGGCGATTTTGGATTAGGTGGTGCATGAGTTGTCTATGAATACATTTTTCCATAATCTTTGCAAGTGGAGAGAGTATAGCTATTGGCCTATAAATGGAGAATTCAGTAGAGCTGTCTCCTTTGTGAAGTGGGATTACATAGGATATTTTCCAGATGGTGGGAATTTTAGCTTCTACTATGGTTCGATTGATTAGTATTGAGACGGGGTAAGCAATAGCATCAGCTGATTTTGTAGGTACTGGCAGGAGTTGATCAGCAGAAAGTGTAGTGGGTTTTAATTTTATGATCAAGGTACGGATAAGTGAAGTGGCGACTGGTTGGAAGCTGAACGCAAGTAGGTTTCTAGGGGTGCTACTTTCAGGACCAGGGGAGCTAGGAGGTAGTTGGCTAGCTAGGGCTTGAATTGTCTCAGTAAAAAATTGGTTAAAACTATCAGAAACATCTTCAGGGTTTTATCAATAGTAGCAGCAGGGATTGGGGTTGAAGTTTGTCCAGGATGTAGTAGATTATTTAAACCTGCCCAAAACCTCTGAGGGTTATTTTGATTTACTGTCTGTAAATTACAGTAGTATTGTTTTTTGTCTTGTAAAATTGATTTTTTGGTTTCGTTCCTGGATTGCCTGTATTTAATGTGATCTTGAGGGTCTTTAGAAGAACGCCATAAAGCCCATGCTTAGTTTCTAAGGGTAATTTTGAGTTTAGACTCTATAGAAAGCCATGGTGCAGTTTTTGCCTTGGTTCTCTTTGAACGAACAGGTGCATGCAAATATCTATCCCTCTGTCTCTCTACATTTATATTATATCAATATTTCACACGTCAAAGTTTGTTCATAGAAGTTTCAAAAGCTGTACAGGCAATCCATCAAAGATGTTTTTATTATGGGCCTCTTACTCTAAGTAATACACCTAATGCAAAGATTATTCAAACTTATTCACACACACACACACACACACACACACACACACACACACACACACACACACACACACACACACACACACACACAAACACACACATACTCAGGGTACCAGGCTTAAACCAGGTTTATTTATGACATATTAGTGACATTATGATCAGTAAAATGTGAAAACTGGGTCTCCCTCCAGAATACTGACATTGCAGTATCCTGGGGATATCTCTTCTTCCTAAGATGTTACAATTTTGGAGTAATGAATATAACAAGTGGCAGCTGTGAGAGGTGAAGAGAGGCTTGTTTCTCTGCAAAAATCCTTTTTATAGTGTCTTTAAAGTTCCACTAATTTTCATAAGTGAGTGTCATGTTTTATGATCACATTACAGATTACAAACCAGTTGCAGTTTCATTAGGGGGGCATATAAACATGTTCTATGTTGATTGGTATAAATGCTGAAAGATCAATTCACAAATGATCGATCCCAGCATAATGAACAGTCAAAAAAAAAAAACCTTCAAAACTGAAAATCATCAGATCAAAATAAGAAACAATCAGTTCCCTGCTTCAGTCTGTTAATCCTACCACTAAATTTAGAGATAATTTGTTTCAGCAGTGGTAGCGTTATGGGAAAGTTTCTTTATTCTAATGTAATATGTAGGACTGGGGTTGGGGTGGGGACAGGCTAGAGTCGGCATGTATTAGAAAAGTGGGCAGGGGTCTTTGGGGGTTACAGGGGCATATCTGTTTTTATAAAGCCTGTATTCCCCATCACCTTGCATCAGTAGCTCACACAGCACTAACATGTAACTTCTGGAGATCCTAATGACACTCAGCAAAACTAATTATCACATTATTACTAATTACTGTTCCACCTCATTGTTCCTTGCTGAGCATAAAGTATACTTAAGTTAGAAGCCATACAATATAATTAAGCCTAATACATTACTCATGGGTGACTTTAACTAGCCTGCCACCAACTGGAAAACCTATACTTAGGCATCTGTTCCTATCTGTCAAAAGAATAATGAGAAATTCAAAAATAGCCCCATATGGTTGAATTTTTGTATAAACTAATAGTAAGAGGAAAATAAATAGTTATTGCATATATATATATATATATATATATATATATATATATATATATAATAAATATCCCACATCAGCAAAAAAATATGTAAACTTTTCTAGCCAAAGTCTCAAATGCAGAATTAAAAAGTCCAAAGCTAGCTTTGAACTCAAGGTTGCCATCCCCATCAAAGACAATCATAAGGCCTCCTTTAGCTACATTAGGAACCACAGTGCAACACCCTGTACTGCTCTGAGCTGAAAACTAAAGGTATTACTTATGCTGATCCTAAAGCTATCTCCAACATACTGGCTAAAAAATGCAGCTCCAATTTTTTCCTTACCCACTATCCCCACTGTTTCCTCTTGCCCCACAAACTACTTCTCCTTATAGAATCACCCTAACACTGGTCTTATCTTCCCTGACTAAAACAAGGAAGTTTCGCTCTATAGGTACCAATAGCATTTATGGCTGCCTGCTTGCAATTACAAAACATAACTTAGCTCAGCCTCTTCAGAACCTGCTCATGCTAATCCTCTTGACTAGTTATGTGCCAGATTTTTGGATAACTTCCATTGTTTTACGCCTGCATAAGGACAGTCTGCCACAGATGCTACTAATTATAGAGCTGTAAGTGTAACTACTACCACCTGCAAGGTCATGGACAGCATCACTGAATTTATAAACATTGAAATTAGTGTCCTACAGGCCTCTGATCCAAATTATTTTGACTTTGTCAAAGGCAGATCCTTTCCATTCAACATAGTTGAGTTCTTTCAAAAAGTTTGATAAGAGACTGTCTATCCACACTGCTTGTCTGGATGTAGCAAAGCTTTTAACACCATTCCCATGCAGATATTATTGACAAGCTCATCCTTCTTAACATTAATCCATATGGCATCTGCTGGATAATTAATTGATAGACCCCATAATATTTTTGGAGTTTTTTTCTCCCACTGCCTGCCTATCATTAGCAGCTTCTGTGCCAAATGATCCATTAATTTGCCATAGTGGGGATGAGTGTTAGTTAGGATGGAGCCATCATATAGGCCACTATCAAGGGTGCCTGCTCATTTCATTAGTAAAGAGGGAGTATAATGGTCAATTGTGCTGGTTGCAACTCACTTCTAAAAGGAGTGTTACCAGCAAGCGTCTGCGCCCTGCAACTCTAAGGTATGAATGGGGGTTTCTTCAGTCTCCACCAGAGAAATAACACTGCCTAGTGTGCTCACTGAGCATCCACATTCCCCCAAGACAGGTGAGCAGGCCAAGCCTCTTCATTCCTCTCACTACCTGCCTGGGTCCTCCAGTGCTAGGAATGTTATCACCTGGGTTGAAGTCATGGCTCCATTCCTCTTCACCATGGAGCCAGGCACTGACAGAACCCATACACATAGGGTAAGTTGTACTTCCCATACACACACACAGACACACAGACAGACACACGCACGCGCACACACACACACACACACACACACACACACACACACACACACACACACACACACACACACACACACACACACACACAGAGTCATGAGTGGTATCTGTCAGGACTTATTCCTGGGCCATCTCCTCTTTGACATTTACTTTTCCAATGAAAGCAGAAGTCAAAGAGTTATGGCTAACCAAGTTTGCAGATGATACAAACTGAGTGCTTTTGAGAACTCATTGATTGACCCTCATATAATCCATCAATGGCTGGACCAAACCAAAGAGTGATATATTAACTACAGGCGCGAATTCAATGCCAAAAAATCTAGAGTGGTTCTATTTAAGAAGCAGGACAATTACCTCACACCATATAGAGGACACCTCTTAAAACTGACTCATTCATTAGAGATCTGGCACATTTGTAGATGACAAGTTATTCTTTGATTACCCTGTATCACTCATGGTTAGGAAAGCATTCTGCCTGGCACAGTTTATTTCCAAGTCTACCATAGTCCAAAGAAGTTATATATATATATATATATATATATATATATGTATGTATGTATCTATGTATCTATGTATCTACACACCTCATTAGAACTACGTTTGAATGTAGTGCCTCCTTTGCATGTATTTTTCCAAACACCTTGCCCTGCTAGAGAGATCCCAAATATTCTTAACTAAGAGAATTACTGAAGTAAGCTCCCTAAGCTATCTGGACAGAATAAAAGCACTTTCATTATATTCTACCTTGTACGAGTCCCTGCATGAGAATCTCTGCCTGGACCTCCATGTTGTGAAAGACCCAAGGCTCCTAGACCACTTTCATATTCAGAAATCAAGTGGCACCCCAAATACCCATACCATATATCTCAACAGCACAAACTGATGAACCAGGATGAACCATACCAAATATCTTACTATTTACTGGCACATAAATAGGACTTGCTGGTGTGGTAGGTATCCCTTGTCTATGGAACAAACGTTTTTCATATATCGAACAAAGCAACACCTAAGCAACTTTAAACTGTGACTTCATTCTTGAGGCGTGTACCAAAGTTCTCCTAGATTAGGGCAGTGAATCATCCAAGTTCTGTTGAGTTACTTGGTCTAGGCTTATCAATGATATTTTGCCTAGTAACTATGACTCTATAAACCAGGGCTATTTACTGTGTTGTTGCTGCTGTTGTTCAATGAATCATTGAAGTTGCAATGAACTTGCAAGGGAAAGAGCCTGTTAATCCCAGGTACTTGGTCATACCTCTCAACTTTACAGATTTTCCCAGAATGTCCAGATTTTGAACTCATATTTTGGTCTGCTTTTCATAAAATTGTGGTTTTCTGGCAAATTACTGGTAAATCATTAAGAGTGAAGTTAGAAAATAATGACAGACATTTGAGTTTCAGACTTCATATTCTTCAGAAAATCCATGCCAATGCAAAACCTGTTATTCTATCAACTGCCGAAGTTTATAAGAGCAATATTTAAAAATTGACCCTATTTATGGGCCTTTGTCCCACTTTTATTTACGCTTTTGACCAGATTTCTTGCTGTAAGAGGTTGAGAGATATGTTTCAACGGGTCCATGTCAGATGGATGACAACCCAGATTACTGATGACCACATCACCAAGACGACATCACTGACAACATGCATCCTCGACAATGGTAAGTCAATGTATTTCAGAACGAAATACATTCCCGCTCCTGTAATACATTCAAAAAACACATTAAAATGTGTATAGAGGGAGGTAAGCCCCCCCTACACCCCCCACCCCCCCCCCACTTAAATATACCAACTCCAAGATCGCACTACAGTGAGGGAATGGGAATAAATCCCATTCTGCACTACTCACCGTTGTCGGGGATGCGTTCTGTTGGCGATGTCGTCTCGGTGATGTGGTCATCGATAAACTGGGTTTTCGTCCATCTGACAGGAACCCATTTCAACACCTCTCTGACACTGATAAAAAATATTAACTTGTCTGCCTGTAAGAGATATTCATTTAACACGTACTTGTTATTAGACTGCATTTAAAGCTGGGAATATGCTGCAGACTGCAGTATACAACACAAATGGCAGTTGCCTCTTTTATTTTCTGCTTTGTTTCAGTTTTATGGCAAACAGGAAGTGTTATGTAGCAACTGTTTTTTATTCTCCTATTGCCACCTGGTGGCTCATCATTATATTACATTACAAGATAATTAAATGATGAGAAAAATATTAAAGATAAAAAGCAGTATTGAGTGATGATATTTGGCAGAACAATTTTAAAGTGTTGCTGCACAGTGTTGGAATATCCACACTGCTCTCTCTGTTCTCTCTTAGAACTAATTGCATGATACAGAGCTGCTATTCAAAAGGGATGACAGAACTTATTTGCTGTTATACATTGCCCCAGGTACACGTGTACCACAGTGCTGTGTGAGGACCTTGCCAGCTATCTGTGCAGATTTAGAGAGGTGGACTTCACTAAGGAAGCAAACTGCACTGCAGAGGATGAATTCAATGACTAGGTTAAGCTTTAGTGAAGGGCAGGACTACACGGGCTAAGCACATTGTAGCAAAGAGGCTGTTTTTACTGCCTATGCAGACTGCAGCACAGATGGGGCTGTAGTGTGGAAGAAAACATTTTTTCTAGGTAGGCTGTATTGCAATGAAGGATAAAGGAGGATATCACTGGTTAAATAAGCTGTAATATAGAAGGGATGTTTGCTTACTAGGTACTACGTAAGCTGCAGTACAAAAAGAGAGCTCCTGAGCAAGTTATAAGGTAGTGCAGAGAAGACCTTGCACACTTCGTAAGCTGTAGTGCAGTGCAGGAGTTCAGTCAGTTTCACAGACTACTGCTATGCACATGGGTCATTGCTAGTTAGGTAAGCTGTAATGCATAGCTGGCCTTTGAGGGCAGGTAAACTGTAGTACAGACAGGAAATTCTACTAGCTATAAATGCCTGCTTGGGGAACTACAACTACTGTATATTTCTATACATAGGGAATAGTGAAACAAGAGAGAGACACATCCAGAAAGGCAGACAATCTCATAAAAGCAATACTCAGAAGACGTACATGAAGTCAATTAACTGTGGAAAATATCAATGATCAGGAGTTTACACATCAAGTTATTTAGCAACTGCTTGTACTTTGGCTAATTGGGATCACTTCTGTTTTGTTGAGACTCAGACAGTGATGTGACTCCAAGATGAATCTATGTATTTTAGTTTGTATATTCTAGCAGTATCTGAGTAATTTTGCAATAATACTAGGAATGCTGCATTCCAATAATGGGCCAAAGACTCAGAGCCTATCACAGACTTCAAATGGTGTCACATAGATAACTAGCCATGGGTGGGACACCAGTCAATTACAGGGCACAAATATGTACACCATGCATTGCACACACAGACAGACACACACACACCTATTGGTAAATGAGAGGTCAAACTATTCACCTATCAGTATGTCTTTGGGTGGTGGCAGGAAACCAGAGACACTAGTGGAAACTCATGTGGACACAGGAAAAACATAGTTTTTTGAGACAGAAAGTAACACAGCTGGGAAATGAACAAGAGAATTAAGTGCTGTGAGGTGGCAGTGCTAACTACCAACCATACTACTGTAGCAAACACATTTCATTAGAATGTGTTGTACGGTAAGCATGTCATTCTACGAATTGATCAAATGATCACTGATTCATAACAAATGCCATTTTATTCTATGCATAATGCAGATTTGCTTTTTACAGCAGTTGGTAAACCAAGGTATTTTCTGATATCTAGGAGAGATTAATGGTCTTTTTATGGGTTGGGAGAGGCTTATTAAAATCTGAAAACTTGGGTTTAGATGACCTGCAAAACAAAAGCTCAGACAGGAAGTGCCAGAACCTACTCAAGAAGACTAATTTTATTTTATATCTGTCCTTTTTACCTCCATGCTTGTTGGCCATAAATCCTCTTCCTATCAGACTTGAACCCATTTGCCCCCCCACACACACACACACAAACACACACACACACACACACTAGATATCCCCCTCTCCCCAGCATGGAGGCGAAAGCCTTCCAGAAAGAACCACTATACAAACAGCTACATAGATGGTTTGTGCCCTTGATGGTATCCCAGAATTAATTTATTTCTATTATGGCCCTAACCTATCCTCTGAGTGAGGGGCATTTGATCTGCATCATTGATGTAGGCAGTATGTCCATGTGAGTGTATGACAGTTATAGCATTCACAAATTGGTGTGCCAAATGCATCCCCCAGAGTGACTGTGTACTTCTCCACCCCTTCTCTGAGGTGACTGTAATCTCATGATGGATATCCCTCCCCTAGAACAGACATGCCCGTCCTTCAACCATTTTATCCAATAGATGCCCAGACTGCAAAATGAACCAAGTTTATCTGGGTGGTAGTCAGAGATTTATCCTTCTACTCCAACAGAACTGGTCACAAAAGAGAAATCTTGACCTGGTAATCTCAAATGGGGAGGAAGAAGATTTCACATTAAGAAGTGGGCAGTATTTGGGAAAACCAGTTGCCAGCATGGCTCACACTCATCTATAAAGGTGAAGGTGCTAGATCCAAGGAGTGCAATGTTTGACAAAGCAAAACTGTGTCACTAAATCATCTAGCAGAGAGGCATAAGATGGTGTAAAAAATAATGGGATGTATTAACATTTTTATCACATAAGTAACAATATCATATGTGAGACAAATATGCAGATAAAAAATGAAAAATCAAAAGACAGGCACAGCAGATCAGCAAGAGATGTTTATTTTCACTCCACAAACAAACCTCACAGTACAGAAACAAAAACAATAATGCTGCTACAGTTCTCAGCGCATTTTCGTCAACATGCACTTCATCAGAAAAGCTAAACAGTGCTCAGTGTGCTAAATTTATGTCAGATGTTATTTGAATCAACTAGTGGTGTCTCCTAACTAATTAAAATGTTAATACATTCAATTAACATCCTTGTTATTGAAATTACAGATTTTTTAACAAAATCAAAGAAACAAATAACATCTGACTTATACATTTAGCACAAATATTAAATAAATAAAAAAATGAATTTCTACTGAAAAATAAATGTCTCAGTAGAACAAGTCATGAAAAAACTCCAAGAACTACAGCATGACATGTTGGGATGAGGCTATAAGGCATTCAATTAACATTTTAACAAATGCTGGGAAAACAGAAAATGTGACTGGGACTGGACAAAGGCATATGCGATTCACTTTCACAACAGTGGGAATTAAGTTAAAGATTGAAACCTATCAACCTGCTATTTTATACAGAATGTCATAGATTGTCACCTTTTGATATGCTTAAAGTGAGGCATTTCTTAATTAAGCACAATTTTGAAGGACAAATCAACCCCTCCAAGCAGTGATTTTATTACTAAAATAAAGACTTACTGCTGTATAATTTTACTTTGTTTCATACCATATTAAGGTATTTCACAGATACTAACATCATTGTCTGCAGTGGTCTGAAGACAGAAAAGATTTTGTCCCCTAAAATCTTAGAAGGTGGACCCCCGTCCCCCTGGTAGGACACAACTCCCTAAATCAGGGCTGTCCTGTGAAAAGAGAAACAGATATTAACTCTTAAACTTAGAATGCCAGGAATTGTGAAATGGAGAAATACAGAAAGGCAAAGAGAAAGAAATAAAGAAGGAAAAAGAAAGAGAGGTCACAGTAAGCAAATGGAATCCATTTACTTACTTAGCAGGTCAGAAAGGGGACATAGAGGTGGTCAGCTTCAGTTTAGAAAGATATTTTACATGACAGCACACAAATGATTACTGAATAATTGCACTGGGGGTGGGTAATAGAATGGTAGCCATGGTAAAACACTGGCTGAGTAGAAGAACACAGAGGGTAACTGTGAAAGGTGCTCACGTTGATGAAAGGATAGTGAGTAGTGGGTTACCACGGGGGTGATAATAGTGTCAGAGGGTTACAGTTTCTAGGTAAGTGACATTGCAAAACGTTTAAGAGGAGCCATGTGACTTTTTGTTAATGGGACAAAGATTCAAGAAAAGCTTGATTTATATGTGGATGTGGAAATGACAAGAATGATATGGGTAGAGTACTGTTCTAGAATATGATAACAGACCAGAGTATATATGCTATTACACTGGGATGAAACACCTAGGCTTGAAAGGATACCCAGGCTGATAGCCAGATAACTTCCTATGATAAATTCAATGCAATATGTACCTTTGAAGATATAAATGCATTTAAGTTGAAGTACAAGTTTATTCAAGTGCTTACTTCCTAAGCATTTTACACAAAAGTAAACTCAGACATGGTTAAATTAATTAACAATAAATAAATAACACAGCATAAACTGACATGTTATTAATAAATATAATTTGCTGAAGTAAACATTAAGTTCATCCTGCAAAACCTAGCTAGAATTGTTCTTAGAGAGCCAATTTTAATCTAGATCTGACCACTGAGAGAATGTTTTCCTTGGCTGCTCCTAAGGGAACAGTTTTCACCTCTGATTTGGAGTAATCGTTTAAGAGGTTGCACTTTCATTTATTAAATATAAACTTCTTCAGATCTGAAGAAGTTTATATTTAATAAGCAAAAGTGCTAATCCACTGTTTTTGAACCATTTTGCATTTTACTGCATATTTACTGGCTTTTGTACCTGCCAGAGTCTCTGTAGTCTTATTTTTATTGTTTTTTTTTTTTTTTTTACGTTTTAGTTTCAATTGTAGATAAGTTCTCCAAATTAAATGTAGACCTTTATGTAACTTATTGGTTACCAAATTGGCTCCCAAAAAGAACCCAGAAAATTAGAATGGCTAGTTTTACCTCCTCCAAAAGATCTGTCATTGGTGGTGTCCACCAGAGTTCAGTCCTTCAGCTACTCCTCTTTGGCATTTACTTCTTGGAGGTCAAAACAAATTTTAAGGGTCAATGACTGAACAAGTTTTCAGGTGACTGTAAACATAATGCCACCATAACCACCCAGAGGAAACCAAGACCACCAAGAGGACCTTTCCCAAAAATATATATATATATATCTGGTGTTTAAATCACGGACTAAAACTAAATTCCAAGAAATGTATAATAGTATCCTTAAGCAAGATGAACCATCCTTGTAACTATCACATTGGTAACACATCCTTAAAAGTTGATCCCATAATCAGGTGATCTGAGAAACTATGTCAGCAATGAACTGTCCTTTGATCATCACATAACGAGTATTATAAGGAAGCCATTTTTCATTGCACAGCTTGTATCTAAAGGTATGGTATCCAGGTCCAAGAATATATTCATTCCACTCTGACTGTCATTAGACCAGTTACCAAATACTTGGCATAACTTGAATGACAGCAATGTTTTCTCACTGAAAGAATCAAGTGCTTAAATCATAAAAAATATCCAAAACATCTCAAAGCTTTGTCCCTCTTCTCAGTATCATACAGGCTACTGAGAGGTATCCTCTGCCTCTCATTTAGAACCTCAACATACTCTATCATGTCAGACCTATTACATATTCACAAGTCCATACAAGTTAATGACCGAATAAATTATCTCATCTGTGAAGTACTTCTTCTCTTTCTATACCATTTTCTCCAGGTGCAGAGAGAGAGGTTCCACTTCAGAGCAGTATGTACAAACACCAATTTTTTTTCTGAAATTTTTTTTTCAAATACATTTGAATGAATTCCACAGTATTTATACATAACATCTTAAATAACTATGTACACTATTTACATCAGCCTGACACTATAACAGATCTTAATGTATACAGTTACTTTATAAGTATGTCCAATCTATTATCAGAGTGTCTGATCAATTATTGTATAGTGTCAATCAACGATAAGACTTTTCCCCAAGGGTTGTTGATAAATGGCTTTGGATAAATTCTTAGTTCTTTAATTTTAATTTCCAATAATGCTGTGGTCTTCAGTAGGCTGCAAAAGTCTTCCAAATTTGATATTGTGTTTGCATTCCATCTTCTTGTTATACACTTCCTTGAAATTGCAAGTATAGTCCATACTAGATACAGTACATGTTTGACCTATTCAAATGAGGACTTTCGTTCACATTTAACAATACATGATTTATTAAATAAAGGTTGTAGAAAGTTATTAATACCATTCCAAAATGGCATAATTTTAACACAACCAAAGAAAATGTGGTTCTAATCTGCATTGTATACTTGCTCAGATCTCCAACATATTCCTTTTGTGGAAGAACTAATTTTACTGATTCTGTCTGGGGTTAAGAATGCTCTGTGCAAGCATTTCCAATTAAAAAACTTTCCAGTATTGTGTAAAGGATGTATATTTTATCAATAATAAGATATTTGTTTTAATATCTTCAGTTAACTGTATTGCGTGTCCTTTTGTTATATATTTCCAATATGAGGTTTTGGATGTTGTTTTATAGTTTACCAATATTATGTAAAATTTTGAAATACTGTTTCCCATGTCAAAGTCATTATATATGATTTCATATATGTATTTCATAAATTTAGGTATTTCTTTAAATGAAGAATTGTTAATTATGCTACCTAAATCTTGCGAATATGACAGAATACTATGTAAACTTAGCCAGTCCTACTGTGTAATTTTGTATGTTGTTTTCATTACTTGCATATCTAAAACTTTTAGTTCTTTGATACATTGGAGCCAACAAACAAATCCTTTCTGTTCCCAGGAATTAATAATTTATCTATGTATTTTATGTGGAAATTTCTTTGTGACTATAAATGGTGTTAAAAGATCAAACCAGATTTTTAAATCTATATTTGCATTAATAATTTTTCTAAATGAGTCAACGTAATTAATCATATGAGTTTTAGTGGATTTAGTAATGTTATATTGCATACTAATACATAATATGTGCCATGGCAAATTGTTTTTATCGGTATTTGTGATATGTTATTGTGTTATTTATGAGGTACAGAGGTTTGGGGATTTGTTTTCCTTTAAGATTGGTGTGGTTAAGGAATATCTCCAATAGGGTGGTATTAAAGCTTGTGACTAAATTTCTAATAGAGTTTTATGGAAGAGGGATAGTATCTTTGAAGGAAAAGGTTTATATTTTTCCATAATTATGCCATCTATACCTGGAGCTTTATTATTTTTACCCTCTTTTACTGTACCTGCAATTTCTTTATAGGATATGGGTGCTTGCAGATCTAGTTTTAATTTTTCTTTTTTTTTTATATTAGAACATTTTCATCTGGATTAATGATCGATATGTATATATTTTTTGGAAATGTTCCATATAGTGATTGCTGTAGGCATCAAGAATGTCACCTATATCCGATACATTTTTCCCTTTCTTTTTATGGAAGATACTTTTAATGTTATTAGCTTTTGACTGTATTTTGATTCTTGTGGATAAATTATGTAGATATTTGGGAGAAGTGGCCAAGGTATTAATTTTTATTTTTCTAAAGCTAAACTAGTTTTATGTGTTAGAATTTCATTGTATTTATTGTTTAATACTTTTACTTTCTTTTTCATCTCCAAATGATTTTGATTTTTTTCAGCTTTTACTGAAAAAAGGTTTGGATTGTAGATCTAATAATTCAGGATCCCATTCTCTGATTTTTTAATACCAAGTTAGGGTTTTACCATATGTGTCAGCTTTTTATGAGTCCCATATCATTATTTTATCTCTGTGGTGTAATTAATATCTAAGAAGAACTGTAATTCAGATAATAACCAGGGCTAGAACTCTTTAATTTTAGTTATATATGCTGGAATTCTGGAGTTAAAGATCAATGGTTTGTACCCATTTTAAAGTTTTAGTAACAATGAATTGTGGTCTGAAAAGGGACAGGGAGTGATTGAGAAATTAATAATTTCAGAGTGTAAGTCATGGGCAGCAAATATTTTATCTATTCTAGTTTGCATACCAAATCTGTGATCTTAATGGAAAAACAACAAAGATGTATCTTCTTTAAATTTGAAGGTATCTACAAGATGAAATGATTCTACCCACTTGTTTAAAGCTTTTAATACAGCAGATGTAAGCAATGGTCTTTTATTTGTAGTTTCAGAAATATGAAGTATACAGTTAAAATCTCCTCTTAATATTAAGTTGCCTTTATAATTATTGGAAATGAAATCCAAGTGTTTTTTGACAGTTCCTGTTCCAATACCTGGGAACCAGTATAGATTGGCTAGGGTCCATATTCTGTTATTATATTTATTACTAATGCTATAAGGCCTTCTTTATCTTCATACTTATAACCGATTTCTGGGTTACTCACATTTGTTTTCCATAAAATTGTTACCCCTTTTGTCCTTGTCTTATTAGTGGATTGCACCAATATCATATATTCCTTAGGATTCCATTTGTAATTGTCATTTGTTTTGAAATGTTTTTTTTTTTTTGAAGGAAGACAATTTGTGCTTTGTTCAGTTTTAAATATTTCAGTAGATTTGATCTCTTGCTAGGATTGTTTAAGCCATTGGTATTTAAAGTTAATAAAGTTAAATCCATCTTAGGTTATTTAGACTATGTATTTTTTGTTTTATTGTGACTATTAAACATTTTCCTCTGATAACTAAAAAGTGTATGCTTGAGCTTTTAAAGGAAATTATCAAATGTATACTTTTAGTGTTTACCAGTAAAGTAATGTTTTGGTCAGGCATACTAAAATGTTTTTGTGAAATAAATTTAAATTAATAAATGTTGACAAAACTTAAGATCTGCACTAGCCATGGAATGAAAACCATTCCTAATCTGATGGATACGCCTAAGTCCATCAGATTATCACTCATACCTTGACAATCCAGAACATTTGAGCTCCAAAAATTGAATTATCATATGGAGAATATTTGTAATAGGAATAAGCAATATTTATATTATTTTGAACAGATATAGTACTATTGTTGATTAGACAGAATTCTAATACAATATAAATGTCTACTTATTGTATAAGATATTAATATTTACATGAAAGACAGATGACAAGCAATTCAATCATAGTAAAGTAGGATGTATCATATATAAAATCTCAGTAAAATATTATAGCACACAGTTATTTAACATATTCACCCTTACTGGTGAAATCTTTCAAAACATATTATTAATTATAAATAGATGGTAATAATATTTATACCTAATGTTTATAATACAATGTATTGTATTTTACTGGATATATCAGAAGTTATATTTCATTGTTTGCCAGCATGCATGTAATCACTTTGTTTGTTGCTAACTTACTTAAAGCATCAAGTTTGTTTTATGTGAACATTGATGAAAGTTGGTGCATTTTAATTATCAGTGCATCCTTCTTTCCCCTATTTCCTACACATAAGGATTTTCATATCTGTCATTTCTTATTATAAAATGAGTGAAATTATAGGTTAAAAACAAAATATTCATTTATTGTGATTAATGATTACAAATTCCCTTTCCATATTTATAAATTGCCATTTTATGGCATATACTGAAAATGTTTAGATTAAAATGGCAGAATTCTATTTTGTATCATCAGCAAAGGTTAAACTGAGTGATTATTGTCAATTTAATACTATTTGTTCAGAATGTGATTGTTACATTCTGTGACATTCCTAGTTTAGGCTTCTATTGTTTCCCTTGAACAACTTTGTCAGTTTGATGTCATGTATAAAACATTAGTTACCTTGGTAACAGCATAAGTATTATGTATGGTCAAGATGGGTTACAAACCACAATTCAAGTTAAAGCAATTATATGACTTGTTATGCACATTTGCTTATATGAGAAAATCATCATGCTTCCCCTTGATGTTCAATATAGTGTATGTCATTTGTGCCAAGTGAAAACAGTAGTGTTATTATACAAAAGCCCATGTTATTAAAATGAGTGTCTATTGTCAATTTAATGCTACTTGTTCAGAATATGATTGTTACATTCTATGGCATTTCAAGTTCAGGCTTCTATTGTGTCTTTTGAACAACTTTATTAGTTTGATATCATGTATAAAGCATTAGTTACCTTGGTAACAGCTTAAGTATTATATATGGTCAAGATGGATTACAAAAACTAGAATTCAAGTTAAAGCAATTACATGACTTGTTATGCATATTTACTTATTTAAGAAAATCATCACGCTTCTCCTTTATGTTCAATGTAGTGTATGTCATTTATGACAAGTTAAGACAGTAGTGTTATTATACACAAGCCCATGTTATTAAAACCTGTCTTTAATATCTAAATTCAGCAGACTGCTTCATCTTATATGACGATTATATATTTTATGTCCAGATTTACTAAAATCATACATTACATAACTATTGTGTGTGGGTTTTTTTTTGGCTGTTGCTTAGTTATTTGAGAGACCACAAGCTGTAATGCTAATTATTATTATTAGCTCCTTCCAAGCATGTTTATACAGTCCATAGACTTTAAATTATGAGACCCTTCTAGTTGCTTATTTGTTATAAGTAGATTTTTATACATACACACACGCATATCAGTACTTCAAGCACAGGCAACAATACCCATCCAGTTTTGCCAGAATACCATTCACTAGTTCATGTGGTGTGTTTCCATGCTGTTCTTAAAATATCTAAACTAATATTTGTCCAGTTCCATTTTACCAGCCTGTTCCATGCAGTGGCCACTCTACCAGTGAACCACTCAACACACCTTCCATTCCCACAAATATTTCCGTGAAGGAAATCTGATGACTCTCTAGCACTTCCTGGCAACCCCAAACACCCCTAGAATCAGCTATCCCCATATGCCCAACACGTCCAGCAAGCTCACCTCCCAGACCACTGCAAAGGGTACTGCACAAGACCAAGTGCTCTTAGTCTTTCACAGTAACTCAGAATTCCAATCTTATGTAAGTCCTTAATGTGTTTGGCCCAACATACATTTTAAATATAAAATTGTGTTTATTATTTATTTATTTAGTTATTTTTATCAAGAATCAACTTAATGAGCTAAACAAAGTGTTGGGAGATCATCAATATGTGTGCATGTGATTTAAAACAGACCTTTTACTATATATATATATTTTTAAACCAAAAACTTCACTGCCGAGAATCATCTCGGAAGCTCCTCAGAGCCTTTAAGCATTATCGTCACTCTGTCTCCATTACCATACCAACCTGGGAGCATCTGTTTCTGTTAGTGTGTTTGTGTACTGCATACCAGAGGCTCATGATGCACCTGAAGCAAAGCTTCACTTCACTGCAACTTCAAGCCTAAATTCCCTCCCTTTCAGTGAGGCAGCAGCCAGGAAAAGAACAGAGAGCAAACAGATAAAAAAGAAAAAACTCCCAACAAGCCGCCACAACAAGAGATAATGCATTCTTCCAGCTTTCCCACGTTTCACTCAGCAGATGTATAAACAAACTATTCTCTTCCAAAATATTCCAAATCACAGTATTATCTACTCCCTTCCCCTGGATCCAGGCTAAAACACCAAATGTCTCTTCCTAATACACAAGCATCAGTAAACCTCGATCACAAGCCGCAACCCACAGCTTTCCAGAGATGAAAACGGAAACATACAACAACTGCCAGACACAACTGCATCCACTCACACTATGTCAGGCTTAATCAGACAGCACTCGAAGCTATGATACCTGCCATAATTGATATTAACTATGTTTAGAGAGAATAATAATGACATTTGTACTAGCTGCCAGACATGGCTGCATCCACGCACACCATCTCAGAATTGATCAAACAGCACTCGAGGCTATGATACCTGCCATAATTGATATTAACTATGTTTAGATAGAATAATGATAGCTGCATCCATGCACAGCATATCAGGATTGATCAAACAGCACTTGCAGCTGTGATACCTGCCATAATTGATATTAACTATATTTAGACAGAATAATGATGACATTTGTACTAAGAGCTTGCTACTATTATTTACCAGGATATACATAACATTTCTAAGTCATACTTTAACTGAAGAAGGCATTAGTCTCCATGACACCATTTTTTTTTCAAAACACTCTACTGTTACTGCTATTATATGTGATGTTAATTTGTTACATTTGAGTCTTAACTCTGATGAATGGTACCTTATTGAATTAGTTAATTAAATACTTAAAGTATTATAAGTAAAATCAATGAAAAATGAACAAGATAAGTATTCACTGAGTTCAAGGAGGGGAACAGAAACTTCTATGTTTGCATTATATGTTGCTTTGTTTGGCTTATATATAATGTAAATAGTAACCTATCTTGACCTACCTTTGTTTGTGAAGAAGTATTGGACTCTTTGAACATTCTGAATAAATCATTACTGTTTCTCAGTTGTTTAAGAAACCATCCTGTTTTAAAAATTTTAAAAGAGATGAAAAGTGATGTACCATATAAGCTGATACTTTGAGAGATGTAATTGTAAGAGTTATTTTTTGGGGACAGCTCTCTTGGAATCATTTTTTTTTTGTTTCTTCTTTCTAGCATCAGTCCAAGGATTTATTTATTTTATTTTTTTAAGAGTAGGGCCATCCATTCCATTTCTTCTGGGATAAATACTATGCTGTTGTTTTTGATGAATGTAGTAGCTTCTTGTAAGTGATTAAAGGTTCTCATCTCATTGGCAAAAAGTAGTTTTATATTGGCTGGAAAGGCCAACTGTGCTTTAATGTTGCTTTGTTTAAACAGTTTTATTATTGGCCAGACTTTTTTCCTTTGTTCTAGTATTCTGGAAGAATAATCATTGTCAAACCTTATCAGGCTTTGATTGTATTTTAAGGGTGATTTTTCTCCAGGCAGATTTTAATATTAGTTCCTTGTCCAGAAATGAAAGAAATTTTATAAATATGGATCTAGGTGGAATATTTGTTGAGTCAGAAGCAGGTTTCTGCCAAGGGAATGCAAGATCTGGCTTCTAATGATCCTTACAGATTAAGAGCCTAGTAAGTACCTATGAACCTATTATTCTAAAAACACTTTTGCCACCTAAGACAAAAATGAGCCCAGGAAAACAACTTCTCATTCTCACCCATCTCTCTGCCTACTACTCAGAGACAGCAGTGCTTATTTTTGTGACTGTTAATCCGTGTTTGTGGTTGTAGCATCCCTCTCCTCCATAACATCCACATATAAGTTGTTTGTAACTGAGTGAGGGCTGGTTATGAGTGCCAAGATTCCTAGTACATTTGAAAATCTTCAGAAATTCTTTGACACATTTTTTTTTCAAATACATTTGAATGAATTCCATAGTATTTATACATAACATCTTAAATAACTATGTACACGATTTACATTAGCCTGACACTATAACAGATCTTAATGTATACAGTTACTTTATAAGTATGTCCAATCTATTATCAGAGTGTCTGATCAATTATTGTATAGTGTCAATCAATGATAAGATTTTTCCCCAAGGGTTGTTGTTAAATGGCTTTGGATAAATTCTTAGTTCTTTCATTTTAATTTCCAATAATGCCGTGGTCTTCAGTAGGCTGTAGAAGTCTTCCAAAGTTGATATTGTGTTTGCATTCCATCTTCTTGTTATACACTTTCTTGAAATTGCAAGTATAGTCCATACTAGATACAGTACATGCTTGACCTATTCAAATGAGGACTTTCATTCACATTTAGCAATACATGATTTATTAAATAAAGATTGTAGAAAGTTATTAATACTATTCCAAAATGGCTTAATTTTAACACAACCAAAGAAAATGTGGTTCTAATCTGCATTGTATACTTGCTCACATCTCCAACATATTCCTTTTGTGGAAGAACTAATTTTACTGATTCTGTCTGGGGTTAAGAATGCTCTGTGCAAGCATTTCCAATTAAAAACTTTCCAGTATTGTGTAAAGGATGTATATTTTATCGATAATAAGATATTTGTTTTAATATCTTCAGTTAACTGTATTGCGTGTCCTTTTGTTATATATTTCCAATATGAGGTTTTGGATGTTGTTTTATAGTTTATCAATATTATGTAAAATTTTGAAATACTGTTTCCCATGTCAAAGTCATTATATATGATTTCATATATGTATTTCACAAATTTAGGTATTTCTTTAAATGAAGAATTGTTAATTATTCTACCTAAATCTTGCAAATATGACAGAATATTATGTAAACTTAGCCAGTCCTATTGTGTAATTTTGTATGTTGTTTTCATTACTTGCATATCTAAAACTTTTAGTTCTTTGATACATTGGCGCCAACAAACAAATCCTTTCTGTTCCCAGGAATTAATAATTTAGCTATATATTTTATGTGGAAAATTCTTTGTGACTATAAATGGTGTTAAATGATCAAACCAGATTTTTAAATCTATATTTGCATTAATAATTTTCCTAAATGAGTCAATGTAATTAATCATATGAGTTTTAGTGGATTTAGTAATGTTATATTGCATATTAATACATAACTTGTGCCATGGCAAATTGTTTTTATCGGTTATTTGTGATATGTTATTGTGTTATTTATGAGGTACAGAGGTTTGGGGATTTGTTTTCTTTTAAGATTGGTGTGGTTAAGGAATATCTCCAAGAGGGTGGTATTAAAGCTTGTGACTGAATTTCTAATAGAGTTTTATGGAAGAGGGATAGTATCTTTGAAGGAAAAGGTTTATATATTTCCATAATTATGCCATCTATACCTGGAGCTTTATTATTTTTACCCTCTTTTATTGTATCTGCAATTTCTTTGTAGGATATGGGTGCTTGCAGATCTAGTTTTAATTTTTCTTTTCTATTTTTACATTAGAACATTTTTCATCTGGATTAATGATCGATATGTATATATTTTTTTGGAAATGTTCCATATAGTGATTTCTGTAGGCATCAAGAATGTCACCTATATCCAATACATTTTTCCCTTTCTTTTTATGGAAGATACTTTTAATGTTATTAGCTTTAGATTGTATTTTGATTCTTGTGGATAAATTATGTAGATATTTGGGAGAAGTGGCTAAGGTATTCATTTTTATTTTTCTAAAGCTAAACTAGTTTTATGTGTTAGAATTTCATTGTATTTATTGTTTAATACTTTTACTTTCTTTTTCATCTCCAAATGATTTTTATTTTTTTCAGCTTTTACTGAAAAAAGGTTTGGATTATAGATCTAATAATTCAGGATCCCATTCTCTGATTTTGTAATACCAAGTTAGGGTTTTACCATATGTTTAAGCTTTTAATGAGTGCCATATCACTATTTTATCTCTGTGGTGTAATTAATATCTAAGAAGAACTGTAATTCAGATAATAACCAGGGTTTGAACTCTTTAATTTTAGTTTTATATGCTGGAATTCTGGAGTTAAAGATTAATGGTTTGTACCCATTTTAAAGTTTTAGTAACAATGAATTGTGGTCTGAAAAGGGGCAGGGAGTGATTGAGAAATTAATGATTTTAGAGTGTAAGTCATGGGCAGCAAATATTTTATCTATTCTAGTTTGGGTACCAAATCTGTGATCTTAATGGGAAAACAACAAAGATGTATCGTCTTTAAATTTTAAGGTATCTACAAGACGAAATGATTCTACCCACTTGTTTAAAGCTTTTGATACAGCAGATGTAAGCAATGGTCTTTTATTTGTAGTTTCAGAAATATGAAGTATACAGTTAAAATCTCCTCCTAATATTAAGTTGCTTTTATAATTATTGGAAATGAAATCCAAGTGTTTTTAACAGTTCCTGTTCAATACCTGGGAACCAGTATAGATTGGCTAGGGTCCATATTCTGTTATTATATTTATTACTATTGCCATAAGGTCTTCTTTATCTTCATACTTATAAATGATTTCTGGGTTACTCACATTTGTTTTCCATAAAATTGTTACCCCTTTTGTCCTTGTCTTATTAATGGATTGCACCAATATCATATATTCCTTAGGATTCCATTTGTAATTGTCATTTGTTATGAAATGGGTTTTTTGAAGGAAGACAATTTGTGCTTTGTTCAGTTTTAAATATTTCAGTCGATTTGATCTCTTGCTAGGATTGTTTAAGCCATTTGTATTTAAAGTTAATAAAGTTAAATCCATCTTAGGTTATTTAGACTATGTATTTTTTGTTTTATTGTGACTATTAAACATTTTCCTCTGATAACTATAAAGTATATGCTTGAGCTTTTAAAGGAAATTATCAAATGTATACTTTTAGTGTTTACCAATAAAGTAATGTTTTGGTCAGGCATACTAAAATGTTTTTGTGAAATAAATTTAAATTAATAAATGTTAACAAAACTAAGATCAGCGCTAGCCATGGAATGAAAACCATTCCTAATCTGATGGATAAACCCAAGTCCATCAGATTATCACTCATACCTTGACAATCCAGAATATTTGAGCTCCATAAATTGAATTATCATATGGAGAATATTTGTAATAGGAATAAGCAATATTTATATTATTTTGAACAGATATAGTAATATTGTAGATTAGACAGAATTCTAATAAAATATAAATGTCTACTTATTGTATAAGCAATTAATATTTACATGAAAGACAGATGACAAGCAATTCAATCATAGTAAAGTAGGATGTATCATATATAAAATCGCAGTAAAATATTATAGCACACAGTTATTTAACATATTCACCCTTACTGGTGAAATCTTTCCAAACATATTATTTAATATAAATAGATGGTAATAATATTTATACCTAATGTTTATAATACAATGTATTGTATTTTACTGGATATATCAGAAGTTATATTTCATTGTTTGCCAGCATTTATGTAATCACTTTGTTTGTTGCTGACTTACTTAAAGCATCAAGTTTGTTTTATGTGAACATTGATGAAAGTTGGTGCATTTTAATTATAAGTGCATCCCTCTTTCCCCTATTTCCTACGCATAAGGATTTTCATATCTGTCATTTCTTATTATAAAATGAGTGAAATTATAGGTTAAAAACAAAATATTCATTTATTGTGATTAATGATTACCAGTTCCCTTTCCATATTTATAAATTGCCATCATATGGCATATACTGAAAATGTTTATATTAAAATGGCAGAATTCTATTTTGTATCATCAGCAAATGTTAAACTGAGTGATTATTGTCAATTTAATACTATTTGTTCAGAATGTGATTGTTACATTCTGTGACATTCCTAGTTTAGGCTTCTATTGTTTCCCTTGAACAACTTTGTCAGTTTGATGCCATGTATAAAATATTAGTTACCTTGGTAACAGCATAAGTATTATGTATGGTCAAGATGGGTTACAAAACCACAATTCAAGTTAAAGCAATTATATGACGTGTTATGCACATTTGCTTATATGAGAAAATCATCATGCTTCCCCTTGATGTTCAATATAGTGTATGTCATTTGTGCCAAGTGAAAACAGTAGTGTTATTATACAAAAGCCCAGGTGCCTAGAGAGGAGTTGTGGTATTGTATGAGGAAGTCAGGAGTGTCAGAGAAGTATGTAAGAGTGGTACAGGATATGTATGAGGGTAGTGTTACAGCGGTGAGGTCTGCGGTGGGAGTGACGGATACGTTTAAGGTGGAGGTGGGGTTACATCAAGGATCAGCTCTGAGCCCTTTCTTATTTGCAATGGTGATGGACAGGTTGACAGATGAGATCAGACAGGAGTCCTCATGGACTATGATGTTTGCAGATGACATTGTGATTTGTAGTGAGAGTAGGGAACAGGTGGAGGAGACCCTGGAGAGATGGAGATATGCTCTAGAGAGAATAGGAATGAAGGTCAGCAGGACTAAGACAGAATATATGTGTGTGAATGAGAGGGAGGATAGAGGAATGGTGAGGATGCAAGGAGTAGAGGTGGCGAAGGTGGATGAGTTTAAATACTTGGGGTCAATATTTCAGAGTAACGGTGAGTGTGGAAGAGAGGTGAAGAAGAGAGTACAGGCAGGATGGAGTGGGTGGAGAAGAGTGTCAGGAGTGATTTGTGACAGACGAGTACCTGTAAGAGTGAAGGGAAAGGTCTACAAGAGGGTAGTGAGACCAGCTATGTTATATGGGTTGGAGACAGTGGCATTGACAAAAAGGCAGGAGTTTGAGCTGGATGTGGCAGAGTTAAAGATGTTAAGATTTGCACTGGGTGTGACGAGGGTGGACAGGATTAGGAATAAGTATATTAGAAGGTCAGTCCAGGTTGGAAGGTTTGGAGACAAAGCCAGAGAGGCAAGATTACATTGGACATGTGCTGAGAAGGGATGCGGAGTATATTGGGAAAAAGATGCTAAGGATGAAGCTACCAGGTAACAGGAAAAGAGGAAGGCCTAAGATAAGGCTTATGGATGTAGTGAGAGAGGACAAGCAGGTGGTTGGTGTGACAGAGCAAGATGCAGAGGACAGGAAGAAATGGAAACAGGTGATCCGCTGTGGCGCCCCCTAATGGGAACAGCCAAAAGAAGATGATGATGTCAATTTAATGCTATTTGTTCAGAATATGATTGTTACATTCTATGGCATTTCAAGTTCAGGCTTCTATTGTTTCTCTTGAACAACTGTATTAGTTTGATAACATGTATAAAGCATTAGTTACCTTGGTAACCACTTAAGTATTATATATGGTCAATATGGGTTACAAAAACTAGAATTCAAGTTAAAGCAATTACATGACTTGTTATGCATATTTACTTATATAAGAAAATCATCATGCTCCCCCTTTATGTTCAATGTAGTGTATGTCATTTATGACAAGTTAAGACAGTAGTATTATTATACACAAGCCCATGTTATTAAAACTTGTCTAATATCTAAATTCAGCAGACTGCTTCATCTTATATGACGATTATCTATTTTATGTCCAGATTTACTAAAATCATACATTACATAACTATTGTGTGTGGGTTTTTTTTTTTTTTTGGCTGTTGCTTAGTTATTTGAGAGACCACAAGCTGTAATGCTTAATATTATAATTATTAGCTCCTTCCAAGCATGTTTATACAGTCCATAGACTTTAAATTATGAGACCCTTCTAGTTTCTTATTTGTTATAAGTAGATTTCTATCCTTACATACACACATATCAGTACTTCAAGCACTGGCAACAGTGCCCATCCAGTTTTGCCAGAATACCATTCACTAGTTCATGTGGTGTGTTTCAACGCTGTTCTTAAAATATCCAAACTAATATTTGTCCTGTCCCATTTTACCAGCCTGCTCCATGCAGTGGCCACTCTATCAGTGAACCACTCAACACACCTTCCATTCCCACAAATATTTCCACGAAGGAAATCTGATGACTGTCTAGCACTCCCTGGCAACCCCAAACACCCCTAGAATCAGCTATCCCCATATGCCCAACATGTCCAGCAAGCTCACCTCCCAGGCCACTGCAAAGGGTACTGCACAAGATCAAGTGCTCTTAGTCTTTCACAATAACTCAGACTTCCATTCTTATGTAAGTCCTTAATGTGTTTGGCCCAAAATACATTTTAAATATAAAGTTGCACTTATTTATTTATTTAGTTAGTTATTTTTATCAAGAATCAACTTAATGAGCTAAACAAAGTGTTGTGAGACCATCAATATGTGTGCATGTGATTTAAAACAGCACTTTTATTATATATATATTTTTTAAACCAAAAACGTCATTGCCGAGAATCATCTCGGAGGCTCCTCAGAGCCTTTAAACATTATCGTCACTCTCTCTCTCCATTACCATACCAACCTGGGAGCATCTGTTTCTGTTAGTGTGTTTGTGTACTGCAAACCAGAGGCTCATGATGCACCTGAAGCAAAGCTTCACTTCACTGCAACTTCAAGCCTAAATTCCCTCCCTTTCAGTGAGGCAGCAGCCAGGAAAAGAACAGAGAGCAAACAGATAAAAAAAAAAAAAACTCCCAACAAGCCGCCACAACAAGAGATAATGCATTTTTCCAGCTTTCCCACGTCTCACTCAGCAGATGTATAAACAAACTATTCTCTTCCAAAATATTCCAAATCACAGTATTATCTATCCCCTTCCCCTGGATCCAGGCTAACACCAAATGTCTCTTCCTAATACACAAGCATCAGTAAACCTCGATCACAAGCCACAACCCACAGCTTCCCGGAGATGAAAATGGCAACATACAACAGCTGCCAGACACAGCTGCATCCACTCACACCATGTCAGGCTTAATCAGACAGCACTCGAAGCGATGATACCTGCCATAATTGATATTAACTATGTTAAGAGAGAATAATAATGACATTTGTACTAGCTACCAGACATGGCTGCATCCACGCACACCATCTCAGGATTGATCAAACAGCACTCGAGGCTATGATACCTGCCATAATTGATATTAACTATGTTTAGATAGAATAATAATAACAGCTGCATTCATGCACAGCATATCAGGATTGATCAAACAGCACTTGTAGCTGTGATACCTGCCATAATTGATATTAACTATATTTAGACAGAATAATGATGACATTTGTGCTAAGAGCTTGCTACTATTATTTAACCAGGATATACATAACATTTCTAAGTCATACTTTAACTGAAGAAGGCATTAGTCTCCATGTCAGCATTTTTTTCAAAACACTCTACTGTTACTGCTATTATATGTGATGTTAATTTGTTACATTTGAGTCTTAACTCTGATGAATGGTACCTTATTGAATTAGTTAATTAAATACTTAAATTATTATAAGTAAAATCAATGAAAAATGAACAAGATAAGTATTCATTGAGTTCAAGTAGGGGAACAGAAACTTCAATATTTGCATTATATGTTGCTTTGTTTGGCTTATATATAATGTAAATAGTAACCTATCTTGACCTACCTTTGTTTGTGAAGAAGTATTGGACTCTTTGAACATACTGAATAAATCATTACTGTTTCTCAGTTGTTTAAGAAACCGTCCTTTTTTAAAAAAGATGACAAGTGATGTACCATATCAGCTGATACTTTGCGAGATGTAATTGTAAGAGTTATTTTTTGGGGACAGCTCTCTTGGAATCATTTTTTGTTTTGTTTCTTCTTTCTAGCATCAGTCCAAGGATTTATTTCTTTTATTTTTTAAGAGTAGGGGCCATCCATTCCATTTCTTCTGGGATAAACACTATGCTGTTGTTTTTGATGAATGTAGTAGCATCTTGTAAGTCATTAAAGGTTCTCATCTCATTGGCAAAAAGTAGTTTTATCTTGGCTGGAAAGGCCAGCTGTGCTTTAATCTTGCTTTGTTTCAACAGTTTTATTATTGGCCAGACTTTTTTCCTTTGTTCTAGTATTCTGGAAGAATAATCACTGTCAAACCTTACCAGGCTTTGATTGTATTTTAAGGGTGATTTTTCTCCAAGCAGATTTTAATATTAGTTCCTTGTCCAGAAATGAAAGAAATTTTATAAATATGGATCTAGGTGGAATATTTGTTGAGTTAGAAGCAGGTTTCTTCAGTGTTCTATGCGCCCTTTCAATTCCAAATGAAGTCCCTCTTTCAAGTCTAAAAATTCAGGGATCCAGGTTAAGAATGAAACAATGTCTTCACCTTCAGTGTTTTCAGGCAGTCCAAAGATCATTATGTTGTTTCTCCTTTCCCTGTTTTCTAGGTCATCTATTTTGTTAAGCAGACACGTATTCTGTTTAAGCAGAATTCTTTCTGGAATTCTTCCTGTTTGAGTCTCCCTTCAGTGTCATTTAAAGAAGTCTCTATATTTATTTTTGTATGGTGTTGCTGTAATAGTTCCTTAAGAGTATCAGGCTGTTTTTGAGAATTTAATTTGAGGTTTTCTAAGTCATTTTTAAAGCCATCCATCTTCAAAGATAGTTCCTGTAAGGTAGATGTCATCAACTGCAGTTCTTTTTTCAAAGCAGCATCTGGATGAGAATTCCTTGAGTTATCTCCAAGTTACTTGACAGGAAAATTTTTCTATATCTCCACCAAAATTGATATTTATGTAGTTTAGTAGTTTATCTATAGATTTCTGATGTTTTAAACTCGAAAATAATAACATTTTCCTATATTATTATACTAGTTTATGAAGCTCTCAAAATTCACTGCTCTCAGTTGGCCATCTAGGCTCCGGCCCTGCAAACAGTACTTTGAAGTTCATATTTCATTTTAATTTCAGTATTAACAATTATTTTTACTTTAAGTTGTGTTGCTGACACTTGCTGCTAGCCTCTGGGCATACTACTTAAGTATTGCTGAGGTGATGGTTTGAGAGTAGCAGTCCAAGGTGAATTCTGTAAGAATGCCATGTTATCACACATTCATTGATAATGTAACTTTGAATTACACATTGAAATAATATTTTTTCAGTGAATTAAATTAAGTGCTAAACTTTGTTTCTTTTTCTGCCTTATATTTTCCTTTGATCTTTTTATGACGACTAGTTCTGATTGATTGATTGATTGATTGATTGATTAATTGATTGATTGACTGATTGCTTTACTGTTTGTTTACTGTGTAGGTGAGCTGGTCTACCGATCCTTTTCAGTCAAAACCTGGGTACAAAGCAGTACAATAGATAGCATGTCAAAATGTGTACAAGAAGTTTAGAACATAAAGAAACAAAGAATGTTAATTTTACATATGCAAAATATTCACATTATAAACAAAGTGAAAGATACAATGACCAGCTGTTAAACAAAAGTAAACTGCCGTGACAACTCAAGTATCCTTGCACAAAGTTGTTACCCAGTACAGTGGAAGTAAGTGCACTTTGACTCTTTCTCTAGGACTTGTTTCATAAGTTTCTGAAAGTAACCTTCTAGTTCTGTGTTGTTTAATTTGTATTTGAATCCATGCACCCTAATTATGCAAATATTAATGGTATGGAATCTCTTAGTAACACTTACTCTGTCCCTCCTAGACTCAATAAAAACACTTTTATCATATGTAGGAGGCTTCATCTATCAAAAATGTATATGGGTGGTTGCTATTTCAGATCAAATGAAGAGATCCTTGCTAAAGAAAGATGATCTAATGATTCCATTGTTTTGGAAAAAGACACTGTGAGATGAAATATCCTGTTACTAGACTTCCAGAACTCCTGTGTGATGTACCAGGAAATCCCTTTTACCAAACGGGACAGTTTAGTGGAATCTGCTCTTTTCTGTTTCCAAAGATATAAGCATATATATATATATATATATTATATATATATATATATATATATATATATATATATTTTATATATATATATATATATATATATATATATCTACATGCATACACACACACACACACACACACACACACACACACACACACACACACGTGGGTACACACACACACACACACACACACAGACACACACACACACACACACACACACACACACACACACACGCACATATATAGATATATATATTCATGTGTGTGTGTGTGTGTGTGTGTGTGTGTGTGTATATATATATATATATATATATATATATATATATATATATATATACATATGTTAGTGTTTCTATATATCTACATATATGCATATGAATATATGCATATTAAATCTCTAATGCTAGGCACAACTGGAGCAAATGTATGATTATCACTGAATTTTTATAGTCTTGTTACCTAACATTCATAATGGATACCTTTCTATATGACAACTTTGTCCCAACCCCAGCAGCTATCGTATCTCCCACTGAGTTCTCCACTGTTCATCATCTTCAGCTGAACTACATCACAAGAGTGCATGTGGTCCAGATGTGCTTACTGAGACCCATAATACTGCTCTAATGATCTCTGTAAATCTTTTTTATTGCCCTCATGTTATGTATGCCTGATTTGCTCATAAAATATGAGCCATGGTATGAATTGGAGCTCTGTGTACTTAGGTGGGCCAGATGAATATGGATGGCACTACATCTATCTGTTTCAGGAAAGCCTTCAGCTGGCAGATCACCATGCTGTCTACCCTCCAACGTCTCCTGAGGAAATCCTTGTACTCTTGGAAGATCTCTTCAGTGGCTAACTGAAATGGTCCCTACCTTCTGCGTGATGCAAAGATTCAAGTTCCATTGGACCAACCAACATATCAATTGGCTTATTACACAAAATTAAGGAAAACCTGACTAGCCCAGCTCTGTTGCATTAAAGTACTATGACCAAGATGACCCAACTTCAAGTAATGGCTTCAGACCTGTAAAAGCTGGAGGATGGGAGTGAGTGACTGATACAGGCTTGCCCATACTGGAAGGAGGGAGAGATGGCTTTGACCAAAAAATCACCACCATGCAAGCAGAGTCTTATTCTGAAAAAGTCAGCCCAAGGACATGAGCTTGGTAGTTCCAAGCCAGTGATGATAGCCTTTATCAGTGAACATGTGGGAGCATGCACACACATGAAAAAGGGATAGCATACCCCCATGGGGATGTGGGTGTTCAAAACAGGCAGTTGTTGGTGGGGTAAGAGACAAAACAGAACTACCCTCATAGTTTCTTTAACAAATCAATTGTATACCTATGTGACATTTTGTTTTATGCCCTTTAGATGTATTACATGCTTAAATTATAATGCTGAAGGAGGTTTATCTAGGGTGTAAAATCAAATTAATATTACTGAGTGCTTTAATCCCTCTTAGGAGACTTCATCACAATAAAACAAAATTATTTGAAAGGAAGCATAATGTACCTCTGGACACAACTTTTCAATGGGGGTACCACTCCATGTCGGTGTTGTAAGCAATTTACATATACATTATGTGACCATAATATTTCATTAGGGAATATATTAAAATCAAAAATTGTTTTACTAAAGGGAAACTGTACAACACAAGGAGTAGTGTACATTGCAATATGTTCTGCTCGTACTGCTTTCTATGTGGGGAAAACTGAATGATGTCTCAAAATACAAATTTACGAACATGTTTATGATAAAATAAAAATACAAACAATGCACTGCATGAACACTCAGTATGTCATTCATTCTGAAAATTCCATTTTGGAATTTTGGAACATATCAACTAAAACTCAAGGGTTGGAGATTGGAGGTTCTTTTGGGAACACACGAACTGATTTGACAACTTAGGTTCTGTGCAACTTTTCCAACAGGGGTGAACGAATGCACTTCAGTTTTGCCCATTTTGCGTATAAAATCACAAAACCTATAAGGCAGCAAAAGAATTTGTTTTGAAGTAATATTTTCATGGTTTATTAAAATATATGGTAGAATTATCCAATGTATGATACGTTGTGTTAGATATGTAAAGAAATGGTAATTTTGAAGTGTTGTTTTTATTAAGCCTACTGTTTTAAAGGTATGCTAGTTTAAAAATATATATATTTGCAGCTAATTGTTAGAGTAAATTAAGTAATTAAACAGTTAATTTAAGAGTTATCAAATAGAATTCATTCTTAACCATTATATATTGTTGGCTGTCTAATGGTGTTTTGTTCTGATGAAGTCTTCTGAAAAGGATGAATTTGCTCAATAAAATTAATTTAGTTTTACACCCTAGATAAACCTCCTTCAGTGTTATAATTTTTGTTATTTGTTTCCCTCATATAACGCTTCACCATTTGTTTTTATTTATTTTGTTGTTTTGTGGTGGTAGGAGGATTTGATGGCTACATTAGGCAAAGTTTTTACCAATACTTTGGCTGAAAATGAGGAATTTGAAGCACTTAAAGATGATGTAGCAGCCTTGAAGGGTTAGTTTACTAAACTCATTGAACTGTTCTCGCAATGCAAGGAAGTGAGATGTTCCCCAATGAACAGATTTCCATTTTCTTCAACACTTCCAGCTCACTGTAATGGATGCAAGGTATGTAATGGTTAGACCGCTAATGCGGCCTACCGCACATACAAGATTTCTACAAAACAGCTCTCACTACCTAATTCCAACTCTGTTTCTAGGACTGCAGAACTGAGAATCAACAACAGGGAAAATAGACCAGCAGTATCAGTGAAAACTACTGGCTCCTTCCATTGGATGTAGGCTGAAGTGTTCTCTGGGGATATTAGAGAACCTAGTCCAGAACTTGTTAACAAGGGAGTTTTGAACAGCAACAGAATGGACTGCAACTTTGCAGCTGGTAATTTCAAGTTCATCTTTGATAAAAATTTTGATTTTAGTTTAGATGAGCATGTACAATACTCAGATCAGACAACTAAGCAGACCAGTGTACACTTTAAAAGACTTTATTTTTGAGACTCTGTAACTTAAATCTTTGCAAATAGACCACAGTTATTTAAATCAGTGTTTAGTTTTGAATATTTTTCTCCAAGTGTTGACAATGTACAATTTTCCATTTGGTTTAACTTATCATAATGAAATGCTCAATGAATTTATCAACATATTTGACAAACACTGGTTTGAATGGATAAGAATGACTATCAAGCACAATGATTTAAACATTGCTTCCCTTGTTAAAGAAGTAGAAATATTGCATAATCAGATTTTGCATTATTTAATTTTTGAGCAATATAAATATTTATACATGACTGTTTTAAATAGAATTGATAAATAAATTGTAATAACATGTTTCTAAAGAAAAAGAGAAAATTAGAGTGGGATATTATACAGTGTAAGAGAAAGGAGATATACCCTATTAAATGTCTGACCCCCCCCACACCTAGATCAGAGACTGGATCAATCAAAACCAGCAGACCCCATTGTAGTTTAGGGGCCATAGAAGGGTTTGAGAATACATAAGACAGACCCCCATGTGTGGTATAGGATACGGATTCTCAGGATTTTCAGATGTTGAAGAGATCAGAGAGGCTAGCCAGTTGATCCAGACCTACACTAGATCTGGATCCTTACTTTCAGAATGCATTCACCTTACAATTAGAGACTACTCACACCACAAGGAAAGGAGGGAGAATGAGATATTAATCACAGATAGAGATGGCATTGCTACAACTTTTGCTGGTTATAGCATATACAATTTTACCAACATTTCAATCACAAAGGAACATTTTCCTTAATTCAAAAAGTTTTAAATTTGTTCTTTACAGAAAACCTGACATTTTCTGGTGGAGTTAAAATATTTACAAGAAAATTAAATTTATCTGCATTTTTTAATGATAAAACAAATTATGATGACTGTGACACTGCCAACCGAGCTATCTGGAATTTTGTAAATAATCATATGTCATTTGTAAATAGTAATATGATTCATATGCTTGACTTACAAATGTAAGAGAATTGTATGTTATGTACTGAGCTTCAAGAATGTAACCACAGTGTACCCTACTGGAAAAGAACAGACATGTATATAAACTAGATACCTGTGCAAATGTATGTTTTAATAGTAGAAGCTGGAACATACAGAGTTAACTTAACAAAACTTCAAGAAAATAAGTTGAAAATATTTTACGATTGTGTTTATCTCTCAGTTTCATTGAAGGAGAAAGGATGTCTGCAGCTAGAAGTTCCTTTCTATTGTCTTGAAACATAAATAATTACTAGGTTTAAAATGTAAAGTGTTTTTATTGCTCCGTGACTTCCTAGCAGCTGCAAATCTGAGAGATAAGTATTTTTAACAAAGAAATGCTAGTATCTGGTTAGCCTGGGAACTGAAGGCAGTTGACAAAAAGTGATGTCATCCAGGCTAACCCAGCAGCAAAATGTGATATTGATTTAAGAACTCTGAGATAGAGAGAAAGTGAGAGTGTGAGAGAGAAAGAGAGAGAGAGAGAGAGAGAGAGAGAAACTGGCATTTTGTATCTTGTCTTGGTACTAGAAACATCCATTCAGCATTTCTGCATTTGCCTTGCTCTGTAAGTAAGACTTAGGGCATAGTATCTTTTAGATATAGATAGGAAAATAGTAAAGATTAGTTTAGATTTTTCTGTATTTATTTGAGACTGTCCTGTAATGTTGTTTAAAATATTTCCTGTAATTCTGAACTCTGTAGTTACTGTGTTGTTTGAGTATTGTCTTGTTATTTTATTATTTATTATTAAATATATTTAAACCTTTTAATTGTGGCTGGTTTGTTTAGAATATTTAAGCTGTTAGAGTACTTGCATATGTATTTGGTGACACTGTACAGGCCACTCCAATAGCCTTGCAAGCCTTGGTCACACTTACCATTTGATTATAGTAACATTGCACAGTAAGACTGGTCACTCTTTGTAAGGGCCTCAGAGTAGCTGATAAGTAATGGTTGGTGGCAGTGATAACTACCTTATAGTCTGGGAAGAAGGGTGAATAGCTAGTAAACCTGTGCCAGCCTTCCCCAGGAGTGCCTGTGTGTTTGTAAATAAATGAAATCTCAAAGTGTATGTGTGTGTGTGTGTGTCAGCTACTTGGGCAGGGATATGAAGCACTTGTTGGACAGAGAGGGTTCTGGAGGTTTTGGCTTGACCACTCGGCTGAGATTTTGACCCTATAGCTGTGCTAGTGGGGAGTCTTACTGGGGATCTGAAGAAAGAGGCAGAAACAAGCCCCAGACTGACTGTGATCTCTGTTTGCTCTTAAGGGAAATTGCACTTTACTGTGTGTGTACTTGTCATCCTCCCATTCTGTACATCCCTCACTGTTGCCATTGGTGAGTACTGAGACTCCTTGATTACTGAGCCAGTGCAGAAGCATCACATATTAATTGTTTGGTAGTGGTGGGATATCCACATCACATATTAATTGGTTGATAGTGGTGCGTTAGCGACATCACATATTAATTGGCTTGTAGTGGTGTGGATATTAAATTCCTGTAGCCTGTGTACAGTGGTCACTGAAGGTGTTTGTACTCTCAATCAGCCATGCATTGAACATTCAGAGTTCATATCACAATTGCTTTATTTTTTTTTTGTTAGCTCAGTTAGTCAGGGAGAGTGGGCAAGCATGTCAGCAGAGGAGTATGGCAAGCTGACAAGGAGCCAGTGTGCTGAAATGTGCCAGGCTAAAGGACCGCTCAACCTTTCCACAGAGGACTTAAAAATCTGTCTGGAGTTAAAGTGACTTGAATTAAAGGCCAAGCATTTGGAAATAGAAGCAGCAGAGTGAGTGAGACATCTGGAGGCAGAGGCAACATGAAAAGGAGATGCTGACTCTTCGCCAGAATCATAGAGGTAATAGGGAAGGGAGTAACCAAACCCCAGAAGCAACAAATGTCCATAAGTTTCTTCCACAACTTACAGAGGGTGATAATTCTGATAGTTTCATTCATATGTTTGAGATGGTATGTAAACAGTATAATGTTGACCAAGGGCTCTGGGTATGATTCCTGACCCCCTTACTCCATGGTAAAGCTATAATGTCTAAACTGTCTGATACTGATTGTTTAAATTATAATGTTGTAAAGATTACTGTTTGCTAGAATATTTTAAGTTAACACCTGAAGCTTATAGGAAAAAGTTTTGTGAGCATAGACAAAAGCCAGATGAAAGTGTGTGTAAATATGTTGCTGAACTAAGCACTTATTTTCATAGGTGGGTGAGTGGATGTCAGGTCACTACTTTTGAAGGGCTGGCAGACCTTTTGGTGAGGGAGCAAGCTCTTAACACTTTGCCTGAGGACATGAGAATCTGGTTAGCTGACAGACAATTCAATATTGTAGATGAGTTGGGGAAAAAGGAAAACCTATAGCTAGCAAGCAGAGCATCACTGCACAGGAAAGGGACACCCAGTGCTAATCATGGGTCTAAGAGAACCCATGGTGGGCAGCCCAGACTGCCCCAACAGAGTCTGCCAGTAGCAAGGGAAGCAACTAGTCCAGGTACAAATCCAGGACCAAGGGTTAAATGTTTTAAATGCAACCAGTGGGGCCATGTTGCATATAGATGTCCACGGAGGCAAGGTGGGAGAGCCAGTAAGTGGGAATGACAAAATGCCAGCAGTAAGTTGTCTCGAGACAACAAGGGTACCAAACTACCACAAGAGGTTATATCCTATCTTAGTGAATGGAAAAGAGGCCTTGGCTAAGAAAGACATACCCTCTGACTTAACCATTGTAAAGCCTTCAATGGTTACAGAGGAGCACTACTTGCTTAGACAGTCTACTTCAGTCAGAGCTTTAGGAGGGAACCCATTCCAAATACCTTTGGCTAGGGTTCACCTTCAATGGTAGGGTGGAACAGGAAGACATAAAGTAAGTGTGTTTGAGGTTATCCCTGCAGATGTCCTGATAGGGAAGGATTTTGATAATGCAGTACTGTGTGTTCCTGCAGTTACACACAGTCAGACCTGGAGACAAGCATGTGGGTCTGGTAGCTTGGAGGAGTGCAGTCAAATTGATCAGTATAGTTCTTAAAAAGTTATTTAGCAATCAGCAAAACTTAGAAGTGTGATCGGTCCATTTATTTTTTATTCGTTAGAGTATACGTAATCAAACTTCATCAGAATGGTCTTAAGGAAAGTACTGTAATTTCTTACATTTATATTGTTTGAGAATGTAACTGGGGAGGGGGTGGGTGTGTAGTTTGAAGGAATGTGTTGTGTTGATACCTTCTATCTAATCCATCTCAGCATACTTTTAACACTAATGTGGCCATTAAGCCCTGGCTTTTTGTCTGCGTGGAGCAAGATTTGCCTTTTAACTCTAATTTGCAGTATTAGATTGGGATCTCCAAAAAGGTGGTTTACCTTTTTAATGGAGTATATCAATGCAAATAATAAACGTCTGGAAAAAATAAAAGAAGCTTTAAACAGATATTCAGATGATCTGATAAAAATTGCAAAAATCAGAGGTCAAAATGCAGAAATGATGGCTGAGTAAAAGATTTCTCAAAAAAGAGATGTTTCAAAATGGTAGAATCAGGGACTGAGCACAAAGGAAAAACCTGAGATATTCTGCTGTACCAGATAAACTAGAAGGAACAGACTGTATTAATTTTATGAAAGCACAAATAAGGAAATGGACTGGAATTCCACAGCAGGAGTTGTTAACTGAAAGGGAACATTGTGTGTATGCTCCAAACCTGACCATGAAAAAGCAACCAAGACCTATAATAGTAAAGATGCAATCCTACCAGCAGAAGGAGTTGATTCTGACAAAACTGTGGCAGAAGGACAAGGTACTGAAAGTTGGAGACAATAGAGTGTTTATGAAAAATGATTACCCACCTTACACCAGGCAAAAGAGTAAATGTATAACAGAAATTAGGCAAAGCCAAGAAGCAGGTGTGAGATTCAAGCTGCTATATCCAGCTATCTTCAGAATATTTTTTTCCTGGAGGGTCAACGTCATTTTTTGATGCAGAACATGCTAAGGAAGCAATATATCCAACAAAAAGTGAGCAATCAAACAGAAAGGAATTTTGCTACTTATTCTTCTGATAATTTGCCTATGTCATAACTGCTAATTCAACAAAGGTGTTTAAAAAAATAAAATAAAGCTCATAGAGACACTCTGCCAGAAAAACCTTTTCCAATGTTCCAAAGGAAAATGCTTGAGAGAAAGGGGAAAAAAGCACGGGAGGTGATTAGAACAACCAGTTGTATGTTGGAAAGAAATGAGCCAGATACTGGAGTTGTAAGATGGAACTCAACAGGAAGACAGTAAGAAAACAAGTAATGTGGGATTATAAAGCATTAATCACATTTGCAAAATATGCCTGAACAAGAAAACCTGGAAATATTGGACTTGTTTTACTTTTTTACACTTGTAGGGGACTCCAAAGCATATGCCCTACTTCATGTCATTAATGTTTGGAAGAACATTAAGGAGCAGGAAAGAGGAAGGAAATAGGTAACTATAGGTAAAACAGCTTTTGTTCTTAACAGTATTTTTATAAAACATGACATATACAGCATGTAATGTACTGTAAAGCGTTTTCAGTTATTTTTGCATGCAGTAGGGATACTGAAGTAAACAGGTGCCCTTTTTTTCTCCTTCTTTCTTTCTTTCTTCTTCACTATTAAGAAATATAGGAGCTGCAAAGTAGAAAGAAGATCTGGCCAAGGCCTTTGATACCATTCCCTACTCGGGAATCATAGAAAAACTCACTAAGTTAGGCATCAACCCCTATATCACTAGGTGGGTTGCAAACTGGATCACAGATATAATCCACAGTGTGAAAGTAGCTCACTGCAAGTCAGACTGCCAACCTGTCACAAGTTGAGTCCCACAGGGTTCTGTCCTGGATCCTCTCCTGTTTGGTATCTACTTCTCTGAAGTCCAGACCAACATGAAGGGACTCTGGCTGACAAAGTTTGCAGACGATTGCAAGTTGGGAGCTATTATTAACTCCCCAAGTGATGTTGACATCCTACAGAGAGGCCTCACTGAGACCAATGACTGGTGTCTGAAATATGGCCTTAAGCTCAATGCCAAAAAATGTGTCATCATCCTCTTTGGGAAAAACCTGGTTCCCATTAATTACCACATCAGTGGTAGTCCACTGAACACAGATGGAGTTATAAGAGATCTGGGAACGCAGGTTGACAGAAACCTCTCTTTTTACCACCACATTGCCACTGTGGTCAGAAATTCTTTCTATGTGATACATCTCATTACTAAGGGTTTTGCATCCAGGAAGAAAAAGGTCATTGTCTCCCTCTACACTTCCCTTATTAAGCCAATCATCGAGTACAATGTCCTATTGGCATGTACCTCATTAGACACCTGCAACAACTGGAGAGGCCACAAAGCTACCTCACAAAGAGGATCCTAGGCCTTAAACACTTGTCCTATATGGACAGACTCAAAAAACTCCAACTATTCTCTGTCTCATATTGCCTACTTAGAGGCAATCTCTGCTTGACTTACAAGTCCATGTCTGACCCAGCTTTGTTAGAAATGCTACATCTAAAGAAATCCCAATCCCTCCACACCACATGCTCCAGAGACCAACCTCATTACCACAATCAACAGAACAAGCTGGAGGAACAGGTTCATAACCCAGAGACTGCCCATGCTATGGAATAGATTTCCCATACATGTCAAACAGAGTACATCACTAGCCCTCTTCAAGAGAAATATTGATGAGTGGATAGGAAATAGAAAATTCACCCCAGTGATCACTCCAGTGGCTCTATTTGACAGAGGCACTGGGAACTAAGGTCGAGTGGCATGATGCCAGGGTAATCCTATGGGCTAGGCTTGTAAAGGCTCCAGGGCCATTAGCCTAGTATGCACCTATGAGCCTAAGAAAGCCTGGACAAAAAAGCATCCTATAAGTAAGTAAAACTGATATTCTTTTTTCTTACTTTTGCTTAGGGGAATGACTGGATTAAGGCCCTTGGCTTACTCTAACAAGTTTAAGTGGAAGCAAATAAATAAAAGAACATTAAATGTATTGAAAAGTTTTCCTTTAGCAAATAAATGTTCACAGTGCAACACAAGAACCTTGGACCTGAATGCAACTGTGTATCTGATTCTCGTGTTTCTATGAAGACAAGCTGATAAGGGCAATACAAATAGAATACTTTTTTCTTTCAATGCCTAAACAATAATGTTTTCTGAAAGAGATCAAGTTATTTTCTACATGTGGGAGAGGACTAAAGATAACACAAAACAGACAGCACTTAGTGTACATAGAAATTACAGGCTGTACCATGCTTCTTAGCATGGGTCATCTTCATTATAAGTCAGTTTAAGCCTGTGAATGTAGCTATCAGTCTGGGACAAGCATTCCTATTAAGTGTGTTACACTTCATTATTTGAAGATATACCTAGATTTATAGGTTTGTATTAAATTAATAGGTGCCTGGGGGGGGGGGGGGGTTGAGGGTTTTCATAAAAACAAAAAATGTTATGTAAGATGTGACATATGTTCAAATGGCTATGACAAGAGGCAACTATATAAAAAAATTACTTCGCAAACATTAGTGTACGCATGTAACATAAAGGCTGAAACTAGACATTTAAAAAGTTGTTATACATAACAGGTGGGAATAATAACTTATTTTGATAATGACAACACTTTCCATATTATATTTGAATGTGAGTGGACTCATAGGTATATACAAAAAAGGAAGAGTAGTGAACGTAAATAAAATTGCCAAAGATTCCAAAGACAACCACAAGGCATTCTATAGTTATGTCAAGAATCTAAATGGCAATGCTCAGATCTGCTCTGAGCTACAACAGAATGGCATTAAATATACTGATCCCAAGGATATTGCCAATATCCTGGCAGATCGATTTAGTGCCCACTTCACCCCCCCCTCTTGCCCCCTAAAGGGCCCATCTCAATACCAAAAGATTGTCAAATTTTGATAATCACAGCCACACAGGTAGAAACAGCACTCTCCAAAGCTAAGAATACAGCATCCATGGGACCAGATGACATCCCAGGCTGTGTACTACATGAACTACAAAATGAACTGGCACCGCACCTAAGTTTCATGTTTAATCATAGCCTCACCTCAGGCTTCGTGCCCAATGAGTGGTGCACAGCTACAGTTTTCCCGCTCCACAAGGGAGGATCCACCTTGGATCCCGGAAACTACCATCCCATTAGTCTGACAAGACTGATCTGCAAGGGCATGGAATGCATTATCATGGAACTTATAAACAAAGACATTGGCAAACTTCAAACACTGGACCCCACCCAGTTTGGGTTTGTGAAGGGCCAATCTTCTCCTGAATCTGACTGACTTCTTTGAATCAGTCTCCAGAGCTGTGGACGAGGGTAAGGTGGTCCACACAGCCTATCTGGACCTCGCCAAGGCCTTCGACACCATCCCCCACTCTGGAATCATATATAAACTTACTAAGCTGGGCATAAATCCCTATGTCACTCAATGGGTTGCCAACTGGCTTACTGACAGAACCCAGACTGTAAAAGTAGCCGACACCAAATCCAGCTCTAGACAAGTGACAAGTGGAGTACCTCAGGGTTCAGTCCTGGGACCACTCTTGTTTGGCATCTACTTCTCTGAAGTACAGGCCAACACTAAGGGACTCTGGCTAACAATGTTTGCAGATGACTGCAAACTGGGAGCCATTATTGAATCCCCAAATGATGTGGATATTCTACAAAAGGGCATTATAGAAACAGATGCCTGGTGCTAGAGCCATGGGCTCAAGCTTAATGCCAAGAAATGTATAGTTATCCCCTTTGGAAAAAAGCATGTACCCATGAACTACCACATAGGTGGCAGGACACTAAACATCAAAAGTGTGATGAGAGACTTAGGGACACAAGTGGGCAGTGGTCTCACTTTCAATAACCACATCGCCACAACAGTCAGGAAATCCTTGTATGTGGCACACCTCATCACTAAGGGCTTTTCATCCAGAAAAAAGGAGGTCATTGTCACACTGTACTCATCCCTCATTAGACCCATTATAGAGTATAATGCCCCATTTGGTATGTACCGCACAAGACATCTGCAACAGCTGGAAAGGCCACAGAAATACCTCACTAAAAGCATCACAGGCCTAAAGCAGATGCCCTATGCTGACCGTCTAAAAAAACTCCAGCTATACTCTGTGGCATATCGTCTACTCAGAGGCGATCTCTGCTTAACATACAAAGCCATGTCAAACCCTGAGCTGTTGGACATGCTCCACTTAAAGAAATCCCAATCCCTCAGAGCCACACGCTCCAGGGATCTAAACCTTATCATCACAATGAACAAAACATGCTGGAGGGATAGGTTCCTGACCCAGAGACTCCCCATACTCTTGAATAGACTGCCCATACATGTCAAGCAGAGCGCCTCATTGGCCTTCTTTAAAAGGAACCTTGACGATTGGATGGGAGATAGGAAATTCACCCCAGGGATCATGTCAGTCACCCTGCTAAACAGGGGCCCAGAGAAGTAAATATTGTGGAAATAAATTTCCAGGGAATTGCTATGGCTAGGCTTGCATAGGCCTTAGGGCCAATAGCCTAGTATCAACCTATGAACCTATGAACTATATTAAAAATGCAGAGTGCAAACAGTTACGCTACAGGCAGCACATATGGAAAGAAATTAGCAAGTGAATTTGATAAATAAAGGATTTCAGGATGGTTATTCACTGGAACTTCTGAGACAAAGGAAAAGTGCAGTACTTATATTAATTGCTATTGGAGCTCCAATAGTGATAGAAGATGGAAAAAATAATAATGGTTGATTTATTGTAGTAAGTAGTTACTTGCAAGGGAGGAATATTACTTTGGCATGTATTTATATTCCACCTAAAACTGCTAAAATGGAGCTTAAGAAATTTTTGGGAGAAATCATCAGCTTTCAGAAAGGAATATTAATTATTGGTGGGGACTGGAATTTGATTTGCAACAGTGAGGATGTATCTGGTGGGCTTAGAAGAGACAACATAAATAAAAGAAAGTAGATTTTCAAAGACATTTATGAAAATATGTCAAAAACAAACAGCTCAGGAAACAGAAGGGTGCAGAGAAAACAAACCAAACTAGAAGTAAATAGAAATCTGCAACCCAAACTTGCACAACCAAAAAACATTTATTAAAACAAAGATAAGAATGTAAGCGCTTTCACGATAACTACTATCGCTTCATCAGAGAAATTAAAACACAAAAAAACAATTTGTATAGCATGTGATGACAATCAGCTGATACCTCTAGTTCAAGTCATGTGATACAGTAAATATCTGCATGTTTACATTTTATATCACTTAAAAATATATTGTTTTTTAAGGCAACTCTATGTATAGAAACTATATATACAACAAGCTATAACAATAATTAACTTATTTAATGCTTGCGACAACGTGATTTAAGAAATGGTTTCAAAGACGTTGTCTCATTTAAACCTGGGGGTCTCTCCACATTTAACAAAATAACCCACTTTTGTTCTGCACTTTCAGTGTAGTTCTTAATATCCCCCCCTCGTATATTAGGATGTATAACCTGAATAACAAAAAACTGAAAAGTATGTGAACAATCAGTTTGCTTCACATGGTTAGCTAGGACATTGGTTTCTTTATGATTACTTATATTCCTTATATGCTCAAGGATACTATCCTTGAGCATTCTATTTGTTTTGCCCACATAATATGCATGGCATATCTGACAAAAAGAAAAATAAACAACATTTGTAGTACGACAATCAGCATAACATTTACTTCTAATAGTGAACTGTCATTAGGGATGTGTATATGCTGTACTAGTATAGATAAACTGGCCATGCAGAACAACATCTGCACAAAAATGTGCCAGTTTTCATGGAAGGACTCAGTCTATTGACCCTCATTTTGTTAAAAAATATTGTTTCAATGATGTATTATTTCTAAAAGAGAAGGAAGGAACATTCCCAATCTTATGTTAATTCTGGCACTTCTTGTAAAATATACCAGTGTTTTTTGACAATAGAAATATACTCATTGATGTCACTGGAATACTGGAAAACAACTCTAAAATCCTCTGGAATGATGGGAGCCGGTACATGTGCCTGTGGTATAGAGTCCAAATATGGTCTACATCTATTGCCCCTTAATGTCCATGCCTCATCTATAGTAGCAATAATCTCTTTCTTCGAACAGCCCCTATCCAAGAACTCTTGATGGACAGCATCAAGTGCTGCTCGTGCCTCAGCATCATTATTATGTAACCTGAGGACCTTATAGACTTGCCCCTTTAACACATTTCTGAGGATATGTCTGGGATGCATGCTCTTTTTATGCAATAAAGCATTTTTTCCTGGTTGGCTTTCTATAGATGCTGCTATGTAGTTCTTTAAAATCTGATTTCTTGACCAACACATCCAAAAAATTAAGCTCAGTTGTAGAACATTGGTAGGTAAACCTTAGAAAATCCATAGTAGTGTGCATATAACTAACAAACTTATCCAAATCTTCACTGTCACCTTTCCATAGTATAAAGATGTCATCAACAAAGCAGACGTACCACAAAATATTACCAAAAAACTTGTTACTTTCAGATAAAAGAAAACACTGCTCCCAGGAAACCAAAGCTAGATTGGCATAGCTATTGGCACAAGCAGTGCTCATAGCCACGCCAATCTTCTGGAGATAAAACTCATTTTCAAAAACACAGACATTGTTTTCCAGTATAATTTCCAATAGACTACAGATAAGTTGAATCTTATTGGCATCATAACATCTGTTCAAAGCAAGGAATTCCCTTACTTTATCAATACCCCATATATTCGTTATAGATGTAAATAAGGACTCAATATCCATAGTCACAAACATATAATCACTGTCGATTGTCATAACTCTATTGTATAATCTCTCAAGGAATGTCTTAGTATCTTTGAGAATAGTGTGACATTCATCAAGCAGTTTATGCAAATTGCCCTCCACATAAATAGACAGTGCTTCGGTGCACCAACCCGCACCAGACAATATAGGTCTCACTGGTGGTAAACTGTTATGCTTATGTATCTTGGGTAGGCCATAAATCATTGGGATTACTGGATCTTTAAACTCAAAATACTTAAATAAATTCTCATCAATCAAGCCTGTCATCAATAAATCAAAAATTAAAAAAGATACCCTTTCTATAATACCATTTACAACAAATATGTCAAAAGGGAAGATTACAGCACTGAATGAGCTCAAGAATATGCTTTCAGTAGAAATTAAACAAGCTGGTAAGGGAGGAGGCATTGTGTTACTGGATAAAGAATTGTATTTGAAGCAGATGAAAGCCTTGTTACAAGATGTTAGTACCTATCAGTATATTTCAAAAACTGTTGTAAATGGTATTATAAAATGCAGGCTAATGAAATAAAAATGTGACACTGGTGCTGCCTCGCCTATCTGTTAAACAGAGAGGAATTTAAGGAATCAGTAGTGGAAATTATTTCGAGTTATTAAAAAATACAGAAATTTCTTCTGAAAATATAGCTATGGAGTGGGATGAAATGAAAGTGGAGTTTAAAAATAAGGTAAAAATAAAAGAAACAAAGATATGGTTAAGAAGTAACAATAATTGTTTAGAGGGTCTGACAAAGTTTAAAGTATTGCAGAATAGAGGAATCACACAGAACAAGAAGGTACAACTGCAGAGCACTTAAGAAAAAATAAGGGACTACCTCAATAATATGCATGAGCTTAGAAAGACTGCTGTTAAACAATGTTTTTGATAATAACTCCAGAGCACAAAAGCTTTCAGTACAATGATTCAGGCAACAAAATATAGAAAGGGCTGCTGCCAAGCTTAGGGAGCCTATAACAAGGAGACAGAGATCCTGTAGAGATATCAGAAATATTTTTGAAACTTTATGAAAATCTGTATAAAGCAGAGAAATATGGAAATCAAGAAAAAGTACAAATGGAAATGTTTACGGAAGAATTAAATATGCCAAGGATAGAGGCAGATGAGGCTCAATCACAAACAGTTAGGATTGGAGGAGATGAGATAAAAATGGTGATGCATAACCAATCTACAAGAAAGTCTCCAGGAAAAGATGGTATTCCTGTAAACATTAGGAAGCTAGGCAGGAAGAAAGTGATAAAGGTCTAGAAGGCTTTTGCTTAACAGTATTTTAAAACAATGAGAAGCAGCAACATCCTAGAAGAAATATGTGGTGGTTGTAATACTTAAAGATGATAAATACACATCAGGTCTAGCTTCATATAGGCCCATTTCAATTCTAAGCCATAATTATAAAGTGTTTATGTCTATAATGGCTAAAATAATGGCAAAGGTGATGACAAATTGATAGATATGGATCAATGGGTTTTGTGGAAAGAAGGCAAACATTTGACAACATTAATAAAACAATGATATTCCAGAGGGAAGCCAACTGTAAGAAAATACCATTATTGTTGGTGGGTCTTGATGCAGAGAAAGCATTCAACAGAGTAAGAAGGAATTTTATGAGTAAGGCAATGGAAGCATTTTTATTTCTTGACAAAATAATAAGGTTAATTAGGAGGCTATATGAGGGATTGGAGGTGAAAATGAAAGTGGGGGAGGTTCCTCTCTGATAAGTTCTGTTTGAAATGAGGAAGCAGGCAGGAGTTCCTCTTTCTCCTTAGTTCATACCTCTCAACCTGATAGCACAAATAAATCTGGACACAGCCAAAAATAATGGGGGAAAGAAAGCCTCCAAAATAGGGACAAATGTTAAATATTACTCTTGTAAATGTAAAGATGTTAGAATAAAAGGTTTTTTCCAAAGGATATAAAGGCTGAAACTAAAATGACTGTCATTATTTAGTGAATTCCATCACAAATTTTATGAGGAACAGACTAAAAATATGAAGCAAAAATCTGGACATTCTACAAAAATCTGGATAGTTGAGAGGTATGCCTTAGTTAATTGTGTTATATTTAGAACCACTGACAAAGAAAATAAGGGACTTAGAAACTCAAGGATATAATTGGTATAGTAATCAAGAAATGTTGGCTTTGCTAGCAGATGATATTATTTTTATACATGCTTAAACCAGAAAAGGACATTCCCCTGTTGTGGAACATTCAAACACAGTTTCAAATCTTTTCAGGATACAAAATTAATGAAGATAAATCAAAGACAATAGCTGTAAACAATATACTCACACACAAATTGGTTCAGCAATATCCATATTTATGGGGACATGATAAAATGAAGCACATAAGCATATGGGTTAAAAAGGATTCTGTTATGGCAGCTAAGGATATGTGGGAAGAGACTAAAAGATAATAGAAAAACTGAAACATTGAAAGCTCTGTTTTATGGATAAGGTTAGTAAGATACAAGCAGTGAAATATCTTTATTCCCTTTAGTTTCTTACCCAGGTGAGGCATATTTTTATCAAACAGAGGAGAAATTGTGAATAGCTATTAATACAAAGTTGCAGCAAAAACAACCACAGAGGTTCGAAACACAGCAAATTCGATCTTTGCTTTGTTTTGTTGATTCTTTTATTCCAAAAAGTACAAACAGGTAAGCGCTTTCACGGATAACAAATTCCGCTTCATCAGACCATGTTAAACATAGTGTAACAGATGACTATTTAAATGTTACAGCAGCCAGTCAAGTACAACTCTAAAAGAAAGGGAAAAGTCAGTATATTTAAACTGCATCCTGTTATGCAAAATAGACTTGCTTGGTGCTGACAATTGAAAGCAGCTCACATCCACAATGTTAAACACTATCAAGCTATTGCAGCCTTAAAAACACAAATACATATACATACATAAAAAGAGATTATTATACAATTAGGTATCAGCATTTATTAAAGCAGCAACTAATAATAAAATGTCTAAAAAAAAAAAAATCCTGCTCATTCCTTACTATGTCAGCATGGACAATAATGAAAAATAAAGCAGTCGATTAATACAAAGTTGAAGGATTTTATCTCGGAGGGGAAGAAGGCAAGAGTTGTGTGAGATAAGATGATCCTTGCAACGAACAAAGTGGTTTGGGATTACCTGATTTGAATGGTCATTTCAGAGCTACACAGTTAAGACTGCAATACATAGAACAAGCACAAAGCTAAAACTCAAAGTAGAAAGGGCTGATGATGAAACAGGTGTGGAAGTTCAAGAAATAAGGAGACACTGAGATTTTGAATGCATGTCTTTAAGGAGAATAGCAATATCCATACAGAATATTATATTCATAAAGTAGCAGAAAGTATTCTAAGAACTAAGCCAACATGGGAATGGAGAAAGGAAATGATGATAGAGATGACTGCAATTAGGAGTGCAGAGAACAGGCAAGAGGGGTCTGGAATTTACTGGAGAAAACCGACAAAGGAGCCAAGATATTGGGAGCAACTTATTAGACAGGGAAAGGTAGTAGAATGGGAAGAGGCCAAGAATTCATTTGGACTGCAGGCTAGAGATTGCCTTCCCTATCAAAGACTGATATCAGAAGTATAGGCAAAGAAAAAGGAACAGGGGATCTTAAGTGAAAAGCCAGCTCTGGCAAAGTTTTTAATAGAATCTAGAACAGAAGCTTCTGTTAAAAAGGGATAATTAGTAGGACATACAAAATATTGTATAATAATTATAAGAATCACTCAAAGAATTTTAGAAAGAATGGAAAAGCAGTTCACAAAGAAACAGTATGAGGATATACGTATGGCTCTCAAATATGCAATGTCTACAAGATTTAGGATATTTGCTTGGAAGTGTTTGCATACATATTTTTGTACCCCTAGCAAACTCCAAAGAATTTTTCCTCAGGTAGATTGCAAATGTGATAGGGGAAAAAAGTGGTAATTGGGAACATATTTTTCAGAAGTGTAATGAGATGACAAGACTTCAAAATTTCCCTACAGACTCTTTTGTCAGAAATACTGGCTAAGCAAGTTGGTGTAACTAAGGAAATTATTTTTTTTAGCTGTGATACAGAATTAGAATTATATAGACTTAGTAAGGCCTTGCTGAGTTTAAACCTGGTAGCTGCCAAAAAAGCAATTACTAGGAAAATGAAATCAAAGTTTAAACCTGTCATACTAGAAGTAGTGAATATAGTAATAGAGATAAAATAACTTGAGGTGGGATCTTTAGAAAAGGGGTAGAAGCAAATTACATACAAAATGGGAATTGTGGGAAAAATACATGCAGAATAATGTTTTGGAGGAGGACTAAAGTTTAAAGGAAGCCAGGAATTGAATGAGCTATGTAATGTCTGACTGACAATGACTGTGCAGAGACTATATGTGATGTATAATGTTTGCAACTGAAAATATGTCAGTATGGTTTGCTTTCAGTTATATAAATGTATGATTGCCTAGGTCATAAGTGACAATTCAATAAAGATGTTTCTTGTTAAAAAAAAATCAAGTCTTTACAGAGTATTCCAGTTATAAACTGACATTGGCCTAATGGAGAATTACTGTCTTCTTAACCCTGGAAACAACACCAGGTTTTAAAGGTTTAAAAAAAGTTAAACCAGGAAATAGCAGCTCTGTGCACATTTGAGCACTCCGTTTGCACAGCGCGCCCCTGGGCTTAAACAGGAAGGCAATGGGAAGGGAAAACAGCAGTAGGAAGGTAATCTAGGAGACCTAGCAGAGCTGGCAGGTGAAATGTATCAGAATCAGCCAATTACACAGGCAGCAGACCAGTCCAGCCCAGAACACTACTATAAACTATGCAAACACCTTCCTCTCTGTTTTTGCCAACACTCTACACCACGGGTGTAAACAAGCGGGGAACTTTTAACACTCACAACAGCAAAATGATAGGGGCTGCAATAGCTATCATACAACAACTTGTGAAAGAGGCTGAGGGTGGTCAGGATGTGAATGCTGTCGACCAACCCACAGTGAGGAGATGGAGGAGAGTGTACAGACCCAGGGTAACCTACCAGGGGCTACATGAGCTGGAGATAGTGGAGCGCTACAGGGTGGACAGGGACCTCCTACAGCAAATTGTTGAGCTGTGCCGGCCACGCCTCACACACAGAACTAACAGAGAGGAACCCATCCCAGTGGATACCAAGGTATGTGTAGGCCTAAGAATACTAGCTACAGGTACCTTCCAAAGGACAACTGGGGATATAATGGGGATCTCACAGGCAGGTACTCCACCATTTCCTGGATGCCATGTCATCCCATGTCGGTGAGCACGTATATTTCCCCAACACCCATGAGGCATTGGCCAGCAATATGCAACTGTTCCACCAAATAGCAGAATACCCTGAGGTAGTGGGTGCTATAGACTGCATGCACATATGCATCAAAGCACCACCCGATGGGGTAGGGTCGACATCAACCGCAAGAGCTTCCCCTCCATCAACTGCAGGGTCATGTGCGATGCCCAGGGCATAATAATGAATGTGTGTTCTGGCTGCCCTGGAAGGTATCACGATTCCCACATCTGGCATCTGACATAGCTGTAAAGAGATATGCCAATGAGGACATCCCTCACGGTCACCTAGTGGGGGATGCTGGATGCGCACTGGAGCCGTGGCTGATGACACCCATCAGAAATGCACACACACCCGAACAAGGACTCCATAATGAGGCACATGCACAGACCAGAATTATAGTACAGCGTGTGTTTGGGATGCTCAAGTCATGGTTCCGGTGCATGGACACATCCGGTGGAGCCTTGCTGTACTCAACAGCTACATGTACCCAAATTGTCCTCGTATGTGCCATGCTACACAATATGATCCTGCGGAAGCAGCTGCAGCAGGGACAGCATGGGGCAGGGCCACACAGCCCCCCACCATTGCCAAGGCCTGCACAGGCAGAGAGTGACTCAGAGGAGGAACAACCTGAGCCTGTCCCAGTAGGCAGAAGGAGGCATGTCCAGTATGCCCTGGCCTTGGCAAACAGGCAACGCATAGCACATACACTGACACAGGTGGGACCCAGGGAATAACACCTCTCTCTGACTCTCACATAGAGTAAAAGGGATGCCAAACATTACACCACCTGTGCTCAACCAAGTGTAGGGAGTGTACTATGTGCATCCAACATAGGCAGCCCTGCAGCACCACCCTCAATACAGGGACATCCACAAGGTAAGTGACTCACACATGCCAGTCAGGGTGTTCACATACCCAACAACAGTCACAGGCAGCAGGACAGGTGTAGACAAACACAAACAAAGGCTGTGCTATGGCCTCTGAATGATGCCTATGGGTAGCCTCCCCTCAGCCCTACACAGACAGACTACAGAAGGTCATGCAGTGGGATGTTAGTTCTAAAGAGTAGAAAGTCAGAAACTAATATGTAGGTAAATCAAAGCTAAGATCTGTAGTACACTGGTATGCCTCTAGTCAGCATGATAGGTAAGAATACAGAATGAAATGGAGTACCTGACATACCAGTACAGTCATAGCAAATGTGTACAAGTGTCAGGTGTGCCCCCCCCCCATCCTTCACAGTAATGTAATAACAGTCAGGTGTGCCCCCCAATTCTATGCAGAAATGTAGAAATAGTCAGGTGTGCCCCATCATCCTACGTAGAAATGTAGTAACAGTCAGGTGCCCCCCCAATCCTGTGTAGAAATGTAGAAATAGCCAGGTGTACCCCCCCCCCATCCTACATAGAAATGTAGTAACAGTCAGGTGTGTCCCTCTTCCTCTATAATCCTGTGTAGAAATGCAGAAATAGTCAAGTGTGCCCCCCCAACCTATGTAGAAATGTAGTAACAGTCAATGCCAAATGATCGACAGATACCCTGCAGAAACAGTATGCTACCTGTAGGTGTACAACACAAAGGTCAGCACTGCAGTACAAACTACCTGAACTCAATCCACACATTCAATACAGACGGGCATACTGGGCATGCTCACAGACTTAAACACATGAAGGCCATGTCTGCAAACACCATTGGGCCAGACATATCTGGCAGTCGCAGATGTTAGTGCAGACACTCCTTAGTATGCATCACACATGCTTTGCACACACAGTGGACAGGAATACAGACATATATCTAAGGACAACACACTATAATAAGCCAATGGTAGATGTACATAGATGTGTGGAAGAGGGTGACTGTGACAAGGAGCCATCCAGGCCTGTCCAATCCAGCACAGAGCCAAAGAGCCACAACCACATGAGGTTCAGATATCACTCACTGTAGATACTAGCCACCGGTATCTGTCAGCATTATAGACTATGTGGTGTATTTGCTAGCTGTGCAACAAGACTGTACAAGGAAGTAGTCATCTAGCAGCTGTATACACATACCTGTGAAATATGACCCTGTGTGTGCCCACATGTGGTGTGTCAACCTCTAGATGAATGGGTTATGGCCCATACACACACACTGCCCTCCCCATAGCCATACTATGACAAGCCTGCTAAAGTCATCCACTGTGAAATACACCTTTGGAAGAGTTATAGCTCAGTAATCTCCGTGGCGTATCCCATAACTGCGTATTGCTGTAGTGTGATAAACTAGTTAGGTAGGAGTCCCAATCCCAGACATGGCAAGTGTGTGTGTGTGTGTGTGTGTGTGTGTGTGTGTGTGTGTGTGTGTGTGTGTGTGTGTGTGTGTGTGTCTGTCTGTGTAGGGAACAATGCTCTTTAGGGTAGTCACACTTCCTACAACTCAAATGCTTTACTTTTGTAAGGTTGCTGATGTCATCCACCTAGAAATACATCTCTGGGAAGGTTGTAGCCTAGTAATCTCTGTAGCATGTGCCATAACAGCGTACTGCTGTGTTGTGATAAAATAGGTAGGAGTTCTAATCCAAGACTTGACAAGTGTGTGTGTGTGTGTGTGTGTGTGTGTGTGTGTGTGTGTGTGTGTGTCTGTGTGTGTGTGTGTGTGTGTGTGTGTGTGTGTGTGTGTGTGTGTGTGTGTGTGTGTGTGTCTAGAAAGCAATGCACTTTAGGCTAGTCACACTCACTACAATTCAAATGCCCTACTTTGGCAATCCTGCTGATGTCATTCACTGTGAAATACACCTTTGGGGTAGGGGCACTCCAGTAATCTCTGTGGTGTGTCCTATAACAGCATCATACTGCAGTGTGATTTAGAACTCTGGTAGGGGTTCTATACCCACACAGGGCACTTGTGGATGTTTTGTGTGTGTTTCTATGTTTGTGTAGGGAGCAATGCATTTTAGGCAAGTCACACTCACCACAATTCAAGTGCCCTACTTTGGCAATCCTGCTGGTGTCATTCACTGTGAAATACACCTTTGGGGAAGAAGAACTCCAGTAATCTCAGTGGCGCTTCCTATAATGGCATAGTGCTATAGTGTAATATACTAATTAGGTAGGAGTTCTAATCCCAGACATGAGAGGTGTGTGTGTGTGTGTGTGTGTGTGTGTGTGTGTGTGTGTGTGTGTGTGTGTGTGTGTCTGTGTTTGTCATTCGTATCCTGTGTGGAGGTGGGTGTGAGTGTGTAACAAATGGACTCAATGTGGAGTAGGTTTTGCAAACTTCTTATATGGTGGGCCAAGTATATATCAAAATGTCCAACATACAGGGATAACAGATATGAAATAACCAAGAGGCTGGGGTGCAAATCCATACCCCTAAATGTGACATCAGTGCCAGCTGATCAACGTTAGCAACCCTTGTAATACCCAGGGTACACTCTCAACCCATGTCTGATACACACACACACACACACACACACACACACACACACACACACATTTGCCTAAGCAACAGCCGCTATGTTGGTAGTGCCCTGTATATTGCCCATTGATAGTAACCATGGAGTGATTGCAGTGGGCTACAGAGGGCATGGCACCCTGTCCATCAGTCCAATAGGCATGTACATGCTGACAGTGCACCTACCCCATGTTCCCCACTGAATACCTGCAACACATGTGGTGCCATCAAATGTGAACCACAAAGGACATAAAATGCCTGAAACACAAGCCATGTATGGACAGATGCCACTGACACCAGAGAATACCAGTATCATGCTATCAGTGTAGGTGCAGGGCCAACCTGCTGTCCATGAACAGTTCCTGCCACATGAGGCCAGGACTGGCACATCTGATGATAACGATCTGTGTATACAACATGGGCCAGACACCCCAGTACAGTTCCACATGTCACTGTAAATGCATGTGGGAGGTGTGCACTTCCCAGACACTGTCCATATCATGGACTAAGGAAAACATACATGGCAACCAATGCACAGAGTTGGCCACATGCAATAGTCACCCAGGTGACTGGATGGTGACTACAATACCCACCTGTGTGGGCAACTCCAGACACTACACCCCTGAGCCACAATGCAGACCATTGTCATGTGGCCTGATGCCAAGGTATATCCATCACCTAGCCTTGTATAGCTGTCTGGCACCATCAATCACAACACACCCGTGAAGCAGTGCACACATGCATGTCAGTACTGGCACCCGTGTCTGTGTGTGTGGGGTATGATGCGTATGACCACATTCACACTCACTACAACCCCCATTGGCATACTGAAGCATGTTGTCTGATGTCAGACACCTCCACATACCCTTTGCACATATAACCTCCGTATGACCCCTGTGGTGCATGTGATACCTGCACAGTACTGTGTTGTGGCAATCCCACTAGTGATGAGTTGTATTCCTGGCCCTGCCAAGTGTGGCAATGTGTATGCATCCCTGTGAGAGTGTGGCTGTGTTGACGCTGACACCTGTTCATGCGGGCAGGCATGGGTACTACACCTACCACACAGCTACCATATCCCTGTTGCAGATGTCACTCACCATCACATATACATTCTGAGGACTCACCAACATGTAACCTATGTGGTGCATCCAGTAATTGCATGGACATGTGATAGCACTGCATAGTCATTGGGGGTTTGATACCCTGTACTGGTAGGTGTGTGACACAAACATGTGTTTTACTCTCCCACCCCTCTCTGGCTTTTCTGTGCCTCTGTCTGCCTCTCTTACTCCCTCTCTGATGGATGTGGAGACTTATACCTGCTTTGCTTAGGCAGCAGCATGTGTATTTTAAGTGATACTCAGGATCAGCTGATGGTCGCTGCATGAATTGCAGCCCTCCTCTAGCTGATTGCATGTGGAACAGCTGTGGTAACAATCCCATAGCCAATTGCATGGAAACACACACCAATCTCTAGGAACACCATGTTGGTGTTGGGCCTTTCATTCACTGTGAGCAGGAACTCGATCTGTTGTTTGGCAAACAGCATCTCAGATGGATTGGGGTTTACCTCTAACAACATACACTGTGGAAACAGGCCAACACACAGGAGGGAGATGTGCCTGATCTGACTACAGAGTGTAAGTGCTGCTATACTGCATTTGGTTATAATGTTGGTTTAACAGGGTGTGTGTGGATATGGCTGTCATACATGTTTACATACCTCCATGTCAGTGCTATGTTAATGAGGGAACACCCATCTGTAGGGCCATCTGCAGACTGGCCAGTGTGTGGTGCCTTTTGTTTCAGGTGTTACCCACAAAGCACCTATCTGTGAACTGCAGAAGGTAGTGTGAGGATTGCAGTTTGTAGATGGTGACAGCCGTGAGAGTTACTGACTTCATATCCCTCATAGGACATATGGTGCAACAAACCCTGTTACAACAGCAAATGTAACCCCCTAGGGATTGTCTACAGAGTGTAGATAGAGGCTGCTGAACTGTACACCTGCATTACTTACAGTTGATTGTTTGGCATCATGTGGACCAGTCTGTCTTTACTATTGCACTATTTGATGACCTTGGCCTGGACAGCAACATTTGTTAACTTTTCCAGACTACTGTATTTGTATAATTATTTCACAGTTACATTACTCAGTTTATATGGATGTCCGTGTCTAAACAGCTATATGACATGGCATATACAACTGTAATAGTACACAAATAAAGCTTTCCCATTTATGCACACCTGTGTGTGGTGTTATATCCTTTGATATCTCTGTGGGTATATGTTGCAGGCAATGAATGTAATTTGAATGGGTGGCTCATACAGTCTCCAGTTGGTACTGTGTTAACTGTAGGAATACTGGCTGTTCCATATTGTGTGCACGTACTACATATGTAACTTACTGTACATATCTCTGCATGTGTATGTGTAGTTACGTATCTATCTATATATATATATATATATATATATATATATATATATATATATGCATATCTTGTATCCTGGGGATGCCCATGTCGTCGTGTCTGGTCCTGGTTATGGGATCTGCAACACTTGGTAGTGTATTGCAGGGGGGATGTGTTTGGCTGTGGGGGGGTATACTTATTCGTGCAAGACGTATATTGTTTGGGGTCTCTCAACCCCATTAACGTTGCATGTGGACATATAGGTTTTTATTTCCCCATTGTTATCTACAGATGTATGTCCGTATATACCTATATATATATATATATATATATATATATATATATATATATATATATATATATATATATCTGCTGACATATAAATAACCTGCCGTATATATTTAGACATGTAGCTGTAGACATACATATCTATAGATGTAGGCATTTGCATGTATGTATATATATATATATATATATATATATATATATATATATATATACACACATAGATATGGTGTATCTGTTTAGATATTACTATATCACACATACATCTAAATGTTGGAATACATTCTTTGTACTGTTGAATGACTGGGCTGGATGATATGTTTTTGAAAACATCAGGGTTATGTGTATCTGACATGGCTTACTGGTAAATCACTTTGGCTATGGTGTGCAAGGTCCTGGATACAGAGGGATTAAGGCACTTTAAAGCAGTTGTAAGTGGGTTTGCATGGGTTTGAGTGGAGGTAAGCACCGCTAACTTCCGGTTACAATTTCTTATACTCAGTTAGCTTCTAAATTGCTTAACCTGTGTAGGCATTGCTTTCCTCCACGCAAACAGGCTTAAACACACTTACTGCTGCTTAAAGGTGCTTACTCCTACTTACCCTGCCCTAATTTCTTTAAAAGAAAAGAAAAAGGGGCTGATAGGAAAGTGGCAAAAAAGGGGCACAAAGAGGGAAAGACAGTAGGGAAAATAGTCAGGGATGTGCAGGAAAGGTGTAGGGAAGGTCCATAGCTGTCCATTTCTTCTACAGCAACAGCTGTGCATATACACTGAATCTGGAGGTAGATTTGGACACTCAAACCCCTGGGAGTGGGTGAGGACAACAAAAATAAGTTGTGATGCCAATTAGACCAGATTACATGTGGCCAGTGGACACGTGTGCAAAATGGACAGCTATGTATGGGGTGAGATTTTTTTTGTGGTAACAGATTGCCCTTTTTTTTCAGGTGAGAGTGGGATGTTTGGGAGGGGTAGTAGGTATATTAGGGGAGGTAGATTGGGTAGGTTAACAGACAAGAGAAACAAGACACATACAGGGGCGGTTTATGACACATGTGGGGGTAAACACCTTGATGGGGAGGGGTGTTGAGAAATCAGAAGCCCATGAGCCCCCTAGTGGAAACATTGGGACTGAGGTCCCCACCCATGGGCAGTCACCACTGCACCTTCACAGCCCCGATGGTGGCTGTGTTGGGGGCTGAGTCGCAGAGCCAGGCTGGCTCTCTAATCACAACACGTGGCCCTTGAGCTGGCGTAGAAGATCACCAAACTGCTGGTTGATCTCTCTGCGCACCACGATCTTGACCTGGCAATGAGTGATATGTGCCTGCCCGTGCCCACTCCCGGGGGGGCAAGCCCCATCCCTTGAGGCAGTTCCACTCGAAGGTGGTGCAAGACCAGTGGCCAGGGACATCCCGGATTGGGCCCCAGACATGCTAGTGCCTGGTGCCAGTTGGGTCCGCTGGGACCGGCCTTCCCAAGTGTGCTATAGTGTTTCGATTTCATCATCATATGTGAGTTAGTAATAGTCAACACATTTCAGGGTTAGGTATAACAGCATGCATAGATATTCCTATTAACCCAGACACCGGATACGGAACAGTTGCATAGCAAACAGAACACATGCATATATATAGGTGGTAATAAGAACAGCATGCAGGTACATTGATGGCACCATGCCACCAATGTTGGAATAATTCAATATAGCACATGCATGGGAACCATTAATATATTTATCAAACAATTGGACAGTATCAGAACATAGGTGACATTACATACCAGTTGGGGTGGGTATGTTGATTATTGTTGGAGATATGGTGGTGGGGGGAGATGTCAATTACCAACTAGTATATTCCTGCAGTCCACATTACTTTCCTAGTCGGTGCTGTTATTTGTACCTTACAAGTCTTACTACACTACCCTATAGACTTAGTTTGGACAGTGATATGGCTGTCATCATCATTACACATGATCTGGTTTTACCTGCAGTATACACCTCTTACCTGGTATACCTGTGGAGGGAATGTTTGTTAACACTAACTGTTTCTACACATTCTCCCACATTCCGGGTTGATGTTGTGCACATAGCTATCCAACTCTTTTTGAACAGACTCTGGCCATGTGTTGACCACATGCTGGTGTACAGGTACATATCTAGAATATGACACACAAATATACATACTTTCCTACACAGTTATATTATGTAGCACAGTGTGAGTGACAGTGACCAGTGATACTTTATTATTCAGAGAAACTGCAACACTCACAGTTACCTACAATACCAGAGTGAACAGTACCAGTACAGGTTATAATGGTCTGTATTTCTCAGCAAAGTGTTCGCATCCGACGTACCTGTGGGAGCAATGTTTGTTAGCACTACCTGACTGTTGCCCCACAAACTTCCAGATTACACATTAGTATTATGCACATACATCTCACGCTGTTACTGTACACACTCTGGTCACAGCTTGACAACATGGGAGTGATGATAGGACATACTTGAAATATTACTCTCCTAACAGTTCCGGGGGTTGCTACAGTGACAGGTTTGTTCTCATAGGTATTTGAAAAATCACTTATATTCCCTGTTTGCTGGCTAAACATCTGGGATCATCCCACAGACTTACTAGAGGGACATGGGGACAGGCAGCAGATATGGGCCCATATACTGGACATTCTGACCTCATCGGTACAGTTGTGGGGTATGATTCTGTATGCAGCCTACATCCACTCCCAGGATTCAGACCATGGCTGTGTCTACTACAACTTAAACACTGTCCATCACAGTTGTGTCTGCTATATAGATATTGCTGTATATCTCCTATCTGCTTTCTGTCTTATTAATCCCCTGTGCTTCTGCATTCTGACCTTGTATTACAACACTCGTACAGATTTCCTAGACAGTTATATGTTGTAGGACAGTGTGGGCGACAGTGATGTGTAATACCTCATTATTCAGAGCAACTGCATCAGTTACACTGCCATACAATACCAATGTAAACAGTACCAGTACTGGGTATCATTCTTGTATTTCTGGGCACAGTGTTGGTATCTGACAGACCTGTGGGAGAAATGTTTATTAACACTACCTGAATGTTCCCACACACAGTACCAGATTCCACATTACTATTATGCACATACATCTCACTCTGTTACTGTACACACTCTGACCACAGCTTGACAAGCTGGGGTGTCAACTGGACATATGTGTCTTCTTAGTCTCATAATGTATTTTGGAGTTGTTAGTGTGCCAGCTTTGTTCTCATAGAAGTGTGTCAATCAGTTATATTTTCTGTTTGCTGCCAATAAGTCTGGGATCATCCCACTGATTTCCCAGGGGAACAGGTTAATAGGCAACAGATATGGACCACTTTACTGGACATTCTGGACATTTCTGTACAGTTGCGGGGTATGATTCTGTATGCAGAGTACTACCACTGACAGGATTCGAACCATGGCTGTGTGTGCTAAAAAACAGCAGTTCACATCTCAGTTGCATGTGCTATTCAGATTTTTTTGTCTGCATTTTCCCTGTTTTCTGTCTATGTGTCTCTCAGTTGTACTAAGTGGCTTCTGGGGATTACACCTGTCATATACAGGCATTCCTACACATTCAATTTATGGCGCATAGTATGGGTAATAGTACTTAATACTACAGTACTATTACATGATTGCTAATCTACATTACCATATGATACCAGAGTATACACATGCAGTCCTGCAGTTAGACCTTTATTGTCAGGCTATTACACTTTCATTGACATACAAACGATATGAGACTCTTCCTGCCATGATCTCTAGTGTATGCAGTACTTGCCTTGAACTATACAGGTTTTATACAGGCAATTCATTTACTACTACTTTTAGTTTTGTTTCCTATGACAGTAATTGCGTAAGTATTACTGACTGACGTGGGCCTCCTGGTTTGCGGCCCACTCCATTGCAGCTGTGGGGGACATAAGAGGAATATTTAGCCATACCTATCCATGATATACCTGAGCTGGCAATTATTACACACACAGTGGGGTGATACTTACACACTACTGGAACATCCCCTGCCACTCTAGCCTCTTGGAGCCACTCCTCCAAGAGGTCCCGCCTTACGCCTCTTCTGGTCGGCATAGTGATACCTGATCTGCTCACCAGTTCGGGGTATGACAGTGGCACTGGTGAGGTTGCAGGTGAGACAGTCCCAGGCCTCCGCCTTATATTGGGAGCCCTGGTACTGGCCCTGCAGCAGTCTCTGATCATGGTCTTTGACAAGGAGTCCTGCCATGATCTTGGACTCCTGGATGCACCAGCGCTGCGCCCGGAAGCACGCACCCTCTCCCCTTACTGCCATTCTGCCTGCAAGGGGAAGCTACAACCAGTTATGAGATGTATTCCCGTCTCTTGGGTGTAAGTAGAGCCGATTTACCACACTTTTCCGTGATTGGCTGGTTTTGAAAAGGATAAGCTATGGGCAAACCTGCTTACCTAGGGTTGGCATTATTTAAAGGGATATAACACTGGGCACATTGAGTTAGCTGGCCTACACATTGCTTCCAACTCTTAAGCTGGCCTGTGCAGTACTTAGCGTTGCTTACATTAGACTTTGCATTATAATTTCTTTTTGGCATTGAGTTATTATTCATTACACCTTATATGTATGCCTGGTATCCATGATTCATATGTATGTACACTGTATGGGATCCTTGTGTTTTATTGGGGACTTCAACACTCTATTACAATTACACCTGACTTCTGGCCTTACTGCTGTACTCCGGTTCACATATTTATTTTTTTATTTATTTATTTTACATTTGTTGACCGGGATAGTCCGACTGGATGCATGTCCATTTTCAGCGGAGGCCCGGGGAGAAAAGCTCCAAGGCAAAGCAGATACAGCATTACATAATACCAGCATTACATATTACAAACAGACTATTTACAGATATTACATAAGTAAGCAAGTTAAACAAGTTCCACAAGTTAGAGTTAATCCTGAGCACAAGTCAGGATTAAATTAAATTACACAGTAAACTGGTTAACAAATTTTTACACATACTAGAGAGAGTTAGCCAGGCTTGATACATTGACATAGCCAATTAAGTGACAAATGTTGTTTGAGTCTAGTTTTAAATTGACCTAAGGTGGAAAGTAAGGTAATATCAGCTGGAAGAGAGTTCCAGGATCTACTTACAGAGTTTGCAAAGAGAGAGTCACCGGCTGTGTTATTAATTTTGCTAGTCTGAATTAGTAGTTTGTTAGAGGATCGAAGCAGTCTAGGATTGTTATAGGGGGTGATAATATTTTTAAGTGCAGGAATATTGTCCGGATTATAGAGGATTTTATAGGCCATAATCAGTTGGTTATACTGGATTAGGCTGGGTAGTTCAAGCCACCCAAGCTGATTTAGATTGATGCAAGGATGTGTCCTAAAAGGCAGCCCAGTGGCAAACCTGGCAATGTGGTTGTAGCAAATTGAGAGTTTGTTAAGGACAGTCTTGTTTAAATTCGAGAGTAGAGGGGATGCATACGGAAGGGTTGAAAGAAGGTGAGAGAGAGCTATGGCAATTTTAGCTGGAGGGGTTAGGAAGGCTTTTATTCTGTAAAGTGACCCTAGTTTTTTATTGATGGTTTTGATAGTTTGGTTAACATGTAGGTCGAATTTTAGATTATTGTCTATGATGACACCTAATAGTTTTGTAGAGGGGTCAGGGGAGATTATTGTGCCATCATTTGAATTTATGGTAAAGGTGAAAGCGGTAGACCTATGTGTTGGTGAAAATAACAGCATTTTAGTTTTTTTGGGATTTAGGATCAGACGATGTTCAGAAAGCCAGTTTTTTATTGTATTAAAGGTGGTCTGGGTAGCTGACCATAACTCTATTGGAGATGTGGCTGAGCAAATCAGAGTAGAGTCATCAGCATATTGGATACAGCTGACTTTTGGGATGACAGTATAAAGGTCGTTAATTAAGATGGAGAACAGCAAGGGCCTAGTATAGAGCCTTGTGGTACTCCAAGGGTGTTAGGTAGAAGGTTAGAGAGTTTGTTCTGCCAGAGGACAGCTTGCTGTTGACCATTCAGGTAGGATTGAAATCACTGAAGGGCTCTAGTATCTAGATAGAATGTTTGCAGGGTGTGGATTAAAAGTTGGTGATCAACCATATCGAATGCCTTGGAAAGATCCAAGAAGAGGGCTGAGGATATATAATTATTGTTGCAATTATGGTTTATGGTGTTGGTGAAGGCTAGGAGGGCTGAAGTAGTGCTGTGATGAGGATGGAAGCCATGCTGAGTGTCTGCCATAAGGTGATTCTGGATTAGGTGGTGCATGAGTTGTCTATGAATACATTTTTCCATAATCTTTGCAAGTGGAGAGAGTATAGCTATTGGTCTATAATTGGAGAATTCAGTAGAGCTGCCTCCTTTGTCAAGTGGGATTACATAGGATATTTTCCAGATGGTGGGAATTTTAGCTTCTACTATGGTTCGATTGATTAGTATTGAGACGGGGTAAGCAATAGCATTAGTTGATTTTTGTAGGTACTCGGCAGGGAGTTGATCAGCAGAAAGTGTAGTGGGTTTTAATTTTTTGATCAAGGTACGGATAAGTGAAGTGGCAACTGGTTGGAAGCTGAATGCGAGTAGGTTTCTAGGGGTGCTACTTTCAGGACCAGGGGAGCTAGGAGGTAGTTGGCTAGCTAGGGCTTGAATTGTCTCAGTAAAGAATCGGTTAAAACTGTCAGAAACATCTTCAGGGGTTTTATCAATAGTAGCAGCAGGGATTGGGGTTGAAGTTTGTCCAGGATGTAGTAGATTATTTAAACCTGCCCAAAACTTCTGAGGGTTATTTTGATTTACTGTCTGTAAATTACAGTAGTATTGTTTTTTGTCTTGTAAAATTGATTTTTTGGTTTTGTTCCTGGATTGCCTGTATTTAATGTGATCTTGGGGGTCTTTAAAAGAACGCCATAAAGCCCATGCTTTGCCTCTAAGGGTAATTTTGAGTTTAGACTCTTTAGAAAGCCATGGCACAGTTTTTGCCTTGGTTCTCTTTGAACAAACAGGTGCATGCAAATCAAGGATCTCAAGGAATTTGTTGTTAAAGTATGCTGCTGCTTCCTCTAAGGGGAGGTGTTTTAGAATAGACCAATTACATGAGTTTAGTTCTTGTTGGAATTTGGCAAGGTCAAAGTTTTTATTGTTTCTAACCTTTCTGAGTAAGGGTTGTTGGGAATTAATGGCTTTGTGCTTAATTACATATGTGAGAAGGTGATCGCTTAGGCCATCAAGGAGGGTACCAGAGGTGTACAGTTGGGGGTGACTATTTATGAGTACCCAGTCAAGTATGCTTTCTTTTTGGTTGGGTTTACCTATCCTGGTAGGGGTGGATATAATTTGTGTAAATGCATGCAGGTTAATATGGGTGGTTGGGGATTCTGAGGAACAGGTGCCCCAGTCTATGTTAAAGTCTCCAAGTAGTAGGGTTTCTTGGGGGTAATGACATGATAGCCAGTGCAGGATATCTTCAAGTGTAGATATATTGTTACCTGGGGGACTGTACATACTGATGATATTAATGCATTTATTTTTATTAAGTTGCAATTTGGTGGCAAGAATCTCTGAGTTATTAATCTGAGGTGGTTGTATTACATCTATGGTAACATTCAACTCAGATTTATAGAGTACAGCTATCCTACCCCCCTTCCTCGAAGCACGATCCAGCCTGTGTATGTTATACCCAGGTGGTAACACTTCATTGTCTTTAGTGTTAGGTTTTAACCAGGTTTCAGATAAACAGAGAATCTCAGGGGAGTGGACATCCAGAAGTGCATGCAATTCATGTACCTTGTTATTAATGCTTCTAATATTTATGTTATGTAGTGGATTAAGGCACATATGTCTGTATACTGATTCCTTTCACAGGTTCAGTTTGGTTTTACTATGGTGAAGACTTGTTTGTTGATACCTCATTCTTCTGCACTTCTGTGATGGCTTGGTTGTTAACTACTGTGATTATGGTGCATAGGGTCCTGGGTTTGAGACCTGCATGGCTGTTTATTTTGTTGATGACCAGAACAAGGGCCATTGGATACAGAGTGATTGGCACTTTTGAGCATTTGGAAGTGTTTTTGCATGGGTTTGCACAACAGTAAGCACTGCTAACCTAATGTTACATTTGCTTATAGAGAGTTAGCTTCAGAATTGGTTAACGAGTGTAAGCATTGCTTACCGCAGTGCAAACGGGGTTAAACTCGCTTACTAGTGCTTAAATATGCTTACTACTGCTTATTGGTGCTTAAACCTGCTTACTAGTGCTTTATTCATTATGACACTGACAGTGACTTCTCATTCCTACAGAATCTTCTGCATAGGTTGTCTGATGATTCTCTACTACTTTTTGATAACCCAAACATTTCCATAGGTCTCTAAATTCCCTATATATCTGAACAAGGTTGCCTCTTAAATATCTGTATAAGACATTGTACAAGTTCAGATGTTTTAGCCTTTCAGAATAGCTAAAATGTTCACATCCATGGATGCCCTTGGTGTATTTCCACTGCAGTCTTTTCAGTTTACTTTTGCTTGTTTTCTTATAAGGTTTCCATACTCAGGTTTAGGTATAATGCATCTTAACAAACAATGACTTCATCATTTCTGATTTCCTAGACTTTATGATTTTTTTATACAACCTATAGTTCTAAAACTATCATTGACCAATTGGTTGATATTATTAGAAAAACACAAGGCTGGATCTACCCATATACCCAGGTCCTTAACTGAATCTACTGTTTCAATCATTGTTTCTTGTACTGAATATTCACCTTTCAATTTATGTCTCCCAAATTTCATATGCTTAGTTTTTCATGTATTTTTTCAGCATATTATTCTTCTGTGTCAAATGGTCAATTTAGTCAGGCTTTTTTGCAGACCTGCCCTATCTGTAACACATGTAATCAGCTTACCCAGCTTCAAGTCATCTATATGTAGACTGTAGAACACCACCAATGAAAAAGACAGATCTGAAAGACACAGTCTAAACAAGCATGGGCTTAGAACAGGACTCTGTAGGATCCCCTGACTGTAACCTGAAATATTATCTGTCCAAGTGCTGTATGATCACAGGATCATAGGAGACTACTAGGCTATCGACCTGGAGGTCATTTTAAGCCTAACCATTTCATCCCAATGTAATATCATAGAAATGCTAGTCAATAAACAAGATTGCATATAGCAATGACTGCCCACGACCAGGAGGGTTGTGGGCTCTATCCCCAGCAAGAATTTATGGTGCCCCATCCACTTGTCCAGGTTCCTCTTGAACAGTGTCATAGAGGTGCTTTGATTCATATGAATTGATAGCCTGTTCCAAAGATGCAGCAGCCACAGGGAGATAAATCTGTCCCTCCAGCATGTCCTATTTTAGTCGCAGGCCATATATGGGTCCCTGGAACTGGTAGCCCTAGTCCTGTTTGATATATGGATATGAAGCAAGTTTTGGGTCTTGGATTGCTCTGTAGGCCAGGCATAAGTCTCCCCTAAGAAGTCTATACCATACAAAGAATAGTGACACGGACTTTAGTCAGTCTGTGTAAGGCACATGCTGGAGCCCCTTGATCTTCTTTGCTATAAACTTCTGAGGTGTCTCTAACTGCTGCAGGTGCTTAGTACAGTACATGCCAAATGGGGCATTATACACAATTATGGCCCAGATAAGTGCAGAGTATAGGGGGTTATAACTTATTTTGCTCTCAAGGTGATGCTTTACTAATCAAGTGTGCTATGTAGAAAGCTTTCCTTACTACAGTTGACATGTGGTGGTCGAAGTTAAGGTCACAGCCAACTTGTGATCCCAGGTCCCGTACCACTTCATGGGTACATAGGGTATTGTTGTTGATTTAATAGTGTGAGGGGACATTGTTTGCACTGAAGGGAATGATGATGCATTTCTTTGCATTCAGTTTGAGACCCTGACTAATACACCACTCTCTGGTCTGTGTGAGACCCTCCTGGAATATACTGACATCATTTGATGTATCAATGATTGCACCTAGTTTGCTGTCATATGCAAACTTGGTCAGCCACAATCCTCTTAGGTTGGACCTGAACTTTTGAGAAGTATATACCAAACATTAGAGGCCCAGCACTGACCCTTGTGGCAGTCCACTGGTAACAGGTCTGCTGGTTGATGTGGAGTCACCCACTTTGATAGTGTGTGTCCGGTTTGTGAGCCAGTTGGCAACCCATCTTACAAAGAAGGGGGTTACAGTCAGTTTGCTAAGTTTATTGGTAATGTCTGAATGTGGGATTGTGTCATGTTGAGGTATGCTGCATGCACAGATTTGTCCTCGTCAATGGCCTTGGTCACATTTTCAAAGAAATCCACCAGATTTAACAGGCAGGATCTGCCCTTCATGAAGCCAAACTGGGTAGAATCCAGGGTTTTGAGGTCATCTATACCTTTATTTATGAGGTACATAATGATATGTTCCATGGCCTTATAGATAAGGCTGGTCAGGCGTATGGCTCTGTAATTCCCCGGGTCTGTTGCTAGGCCACTTTTGTGAAGGGAATGACTATTGCTGTTCTTCATTCCACAGGAACAAAGCCTGTGGTTAGGCTATAATTGAAAAGAGTACTTGGTGGTAATGTTAGTTCATGTTGTAGCCTGTTTAGAAGACCTCCTGGGATGTCATCTGGTCCCACAGAGGCTGTGTTTTTTTGCCTTGAACAAGGCTTTGAGGACCTGCTCTTCAGATATGTAGGGTTGGGAGGGAGTTTGGGGGAAGGTTTGTTGCGAGTTAGGTGGGGATAAGAGAGTGAAATTTTCACCAAAACTATCCGTTAGCAGATTTACTATCGCTGTGGGGTCAGTGCGTGTGATACCATTGGCCACTAGTTCTGCACATGCTTGGGTCATATCCTTTAGGTTACATACCTAGCTGTAAAAGGCCTTATGGCTATCTTTGGCTGTACTTGTTAAGTTTGTCTCAAAGGAGCCCTTGGAGGATTTGACAAGTTGTCTTATTTGCCTGTTGAGGCTGAGGAGGGTGCTTTTTCATTGTTAGGCCCTTGCTTTTGTTTTCCTGGAGAGTAACTTTTTGCATTTATTGTAAAGTTTGTTGATGCTGGATGTCCACCATGGCAGCTTGGTTTTACTTGGGGCTCTGACTTTGATTCTTTCTGGAAAAGCTAAGTTTATACACTTTTGCAAGTCAGTGTACAGAGCTTTAGTGTAAGCTTTGGTGTAGTTACGACTTCCATCTTGGGATGAGGCTTGGAATGCATTTATACCTTCACCTAGGAGGGTATAGTTTGCCTTGGTGAAGTTTTTTAGTCTGATTTCACCCTTTGTGAGTTCTGGTGTTAGTGCCAGCTCATAGGTGACTGATTTTTGGTCAGTTTTAACTAATGAGGGTCCAAGAGTTGCGGCAGTGTATCTGTTTGACATAATGGTGAGGACCAGATCCAAAATGTTAGTTCCCCTTGTTGGGGTATGGACAATTTCTTCCAGGGCATTTGAATTAACAAAGTCAAGGAACTTTTGCACCAGCGAGTTAGGGCTAGCGTAAGTTTCCCAGTTGATGGTGGGATAATTGAAATCCCCCATAACTAGTGTGTTTGGTAAAATTTTGATTGTCTCCAGTTTGGCCAAGTAGGCTTCATGGGCGTCATGACCCATAAAGGGGATATATATAACTGGCTATGACTTGAAAGGGGTCTCCACTAGAACCTGTACCTGGAGTAACTCCATGGAGTTGTCTAGTCTAACTAGACAGGAGGTGAATTTATCTCTAATATAGACTGAAACACCACCTCCTTTGGTTTTCACACATTCATTTTGTGGTCTAAAAGTGTGGAAGGCATTGTAGCCTTACAAGGCTGGGGTAATCTCTGAGGCCTTGAACCAGGTTTCTGTGACTGCACAGACATCTACACCTTCTAGTGATGGAAGTGCTTTTAGGGAGTGGAGTTTTTGGTTTAAGCTCCTAGCATTTAGCAGCTGAACCCTTATTTTGTTCTGACTGGTTAATTTCACATTGGTAATATTGTTTTCCAGCCCTTACCTAAAAATGGCACTATGGGGAAGACAAGAACCTTTGCCAGCAGCTGAAAGCCTAGAGGTGCCAGGTGCAAACTGTTTCTGGCAAAGCAGCGAGGTTTGTTGACCATGGCTTCCCAGGCTGATGGGAACTGGATCCCCTTTGAATGACACCAAAAACTGAGCCAATTATTGAAATTAATAATTTTTTGTTTATACTGTAGCATCATTCTAGTTGAGGGTAGCATGCTGCTTAAGGTTAGGAACATACCTGCCTGTGATGCATACTCAGACAGCTCAACTATTTCTCTCTGCATATAGTCCAGTGAGGTATGTTTCAGGTCATTCACACCAACATGAACTATGACAGAGTCATAACCATACTTACTGCTGAGAGACCTCAGCATGCGTGATCTGATGAATCCTGGCACCAGACAGGTGGCTGACCATGACTTTCTCCTTGTCCGACCTGGTGAGTGGGACATCCATGGGTCTCACTACTGAGTCTCTAATGACTAGAAAATTTAGTATGTTATGCCTTACTGGCTTGGTGGTTGAGACACTGGTTTTGCTATGTGTCAGGGGTTCTGTGAGAACTGTGTTAGTTCTAGCAGCCTTGTGTTTTGGAGGTCTCTGGTGATTCAGTAAGTTTTTTGAGAGAACCTCCAGTTATATGGATTTACATGTTTGATGCATACTATGTGTATGCGTAGTGGTACTATAAGCATATGTAGTGGTGGGTGAGTTGACTACCTTCTCCGTGTTACTGTTTTGAGTGAGAGAGAGCATGGATTCTAGATTCTTAGTGTAAATACATCTCTTACTCTAATATAAAGTGTGTTATTAGTAGATGGTTGTCTGTATACATGAGGAAATTGTTAAACTGCCTTAAGAGAAACAAGTCATCAAGTTAACAGGAGAAACAAGGGTAGTCCAACTGTCCATAATGTTAGGTTGAAGACTGTTGTCACTAGCAGTGGCTATTCAAAATCGATCACGGAGGAGTTCAGTGGATGGATATTTCTGCCTGGGTTTTAGGGAAAATTTGTTGAATTTAACTGTCCAGCTTTGAGCACAACTGAACAGCAGTGAGTGGCTCTGTGTGACATGCAAACAAGCCAAAGCCTGCTGAAATGCAGAACCTAAACACCAGAAGCTAAAATATTGAAAAAAAAATTTAAAAAGATTCAAAAGGACAAATAAGGATGCTTATTCCAAGCCCTAGACTGGCCTCCCATTACCAGACAGGTCCCAATCAGCACAATTCTCTCACAAAAGTGCAGATAGGCCCCTTCCTTTCCAAGATGGCCTGAAAAACCACTACAAACCACTATGAAAAGTTCCAGAAGCATCAAGGCTGTATCTGGACTATACTACAGTGATTAGCAACCCTAGTTTAAGCAGGAAACACTAGAGAATGTTTAAAACAGTAGAAAAATAGCAGTGAGACACTAAAAACATTTAAAACAGCAGAAAATCAGCAAGGAAGCTCTAAAGAATGCTTAAACAATCAAAAGATCAGTTATTTAAACACTGCTTGGCAGGAAAACCAGAACAAGCAGAAAAGATATTTTAAAAACAATGAAAAATACCAGTAAACACTTAACAGTGAATCCAAGAAAAAGCTTTGTAAACAGTGAAAACAGCAATAAATTTTGATTTAACAGGCATAGTAAAGCAGCCAGCTGCTATACAATTGTCATACTTGCCATGTCCTATTTGTAAGCCATGCAGCTATCCATCTTATCAAGAGTACACCAATACCTAGTCGTTCTAATTTATTGATTAGTGCTTTATGAATGAGCCTGTCAAATGTTGAAGTTAAAGCTATATAAATTACATCACAGCACAATTGTTGATTCCTAGCTGTTATTATATTGTTATAGAATATCATGTTACAAATGGCAATAGACCTATTTTTGATATATGCATGGTGATATATAGGTGCAGATAGGCCCCTTGGTTTCTAGAAACAACTTTTCCAATTCTGACAATAACTTATTATATATAACCTTTTCCATTATTTTTCTTTTTTTAAGAAAAATGTTATTAATTTAACATATTACAATATATACACAGAAAGGAAGAAACTAGACTTCACATATTGTTATACAATGATATGAATACATTGAACCATCAAGTCAATCTTATACAATTAACACTAAGAATCTTGGTATTTCTATAGCAACATTTCAAGGTTATCCCAGCAACTAAAGGTCTTACTATGATTTATAGTTCTTATTCTGGCCACTTCTTTTTCAGTTTTACATCGTATTTTTGTTAAATTTAAACATTCTTTGAATTTAGGAACTAAGTTTGATTTCCAGTTTTTTTGTAATAACTTTTCTGGCAGCTGCCAAGAGAGCCCAAAAGAGTCTGCTCCTTAACTTTTACAGATGCAGGAAGTGGAACATTCATTAGTATTATTGATCTATTTAAAGAACAATTATCAGGCCATAACCCCTTAAAAAATGTGTTTATCTCTTCCCAAAATACATTTCATTTTTCACAATCCATAAACATATATGTCCAATCAGCTTTTACATGTTACTACATCTCCAATGAACTGAAGAAGTAATTTTACTAAACTTAGAGATTCTATATGGAATAATAAACATTATATGTATATATTTCCACTTAAAACTTTCCAGTATAAACTTAAAGAAGTTTGACTAATTGATTTAGGTATCAAAGTTTTATTCTTACAATCTATTGAGTCACTCAACCCACCACTATCTAAAATGTCCAGAACTTTGCATCAAAATTATTATTATTATTTATAATTAAGTTACATAGCTTAGACAAGCCTCCTTTGTATACCAATCGACCTTTCATAACAGCATTCATATATGCATATAATGAGGGAATGATGTTCTGTTCCTGTTCACTCATATTATCTACAAATTAATTTAATTTCTTACTGATGGATAATATTAACTGGTTAGCAGATTCATCCAACTTATATTCTTTCATTTAATATCATGGGGACTTTGCTTTTCCTTTTTCAAAGCAATCAGACCATAATACTAATCCATTCATTTTAACATTGTTCTGAGTTTCCTTAAATTTAGAGGTATATGCAATAGGAAAATACAAACGTTTCCATTTTGATATTAATGGAGTTTTAAAAACATAATTCCTAACTGTTTGAAGAACTGATTTCATATATGCAGAGTCTAATGATTGAAATGAATTTCCTTCTAAGGTAAATTTTGTTAATCAGATGAAAGGATTATTAAATATTTCTAATTTAGTATAATCTGCTCCTGGATGGTTTTCCATTGACTACCATAGGCTGACCCTATCCAGAGTATAATAGAGTTAAAACAGCATAGAACATGCTTCTACGTATAGGAAGCTAATACCACCATTCTCCCATGATTTTTGTAACCAATTATTGGATTATATATATATATATATATATATATATATATATATATATATATATATATATATATATATATACACACACACACACACACACACACACACACACATACACACTCACACACATATTTATATTTCAATTTCCTCATCTATTTCTTTGATCAAATAATTTAAATCTCCTACAGTTATTAAAATATCATCTACAAAAAGCTGTATTTTAGGTTGACAAACTCTATTAATTGAAAATCAATCAGTTTTTCCATTGCGTCTTATACTATTAGCTAAGGGTTCAATAACTAATGCAAATAATAAAGGGAACAAGGGACACCCTTGTTTTGTGCCTTTGTTTAAAGTGAATCCTTGAGAAATGTAAGATATAATGTTAACATATGCTTTGGAGACTATATACTTTTTTTTAATATTCCAATAAACTGTTCTGAAAATGCAAATGCTTCTAAAGTTTTAAACAAGTAGTTTCAATTTACAGATTCAAAACTCTCTTGATATCTAAGCTAATTAGGGCTAATTTCTTGTTCATTCCATTTGCTAAATCTAAGATAGTTACTACCCTTTTTATATTACTGTATGTTCCTCTGTTGACTATAAATCCTATTTGATCTTTATTAATTAATGTATTTAATATAGCTCTTAATATTGTGATGAAAATGGAAGTAAATATGTTATAGTCCATATTTAATAATGAAACAGGTCTATATGAGGAGACTAACTTATTATTCCTTCCTTATTTAAGTATAGGTGAGATTACAGAAAATTTCTATGAAGGAGGAATTATTTTGTCACCCTGAATTATCCTGAAAATGTCACTCAGTAATTCTAAAATATTTAATAGAAACAGACTATATAATTCCATACTTCAACAATTTAACCCTGGAGCTTTACCATTTTTACTTTTTTTTACAGCATCTTTAACTTCTATCAGGACAATAAGCTTATCCAACTGAGATATTTTCATCATATATTTTACAGTAACAGTTTTCTTTAAATAATTGTCAGTTTTGTAATCATCAGGATTATTATTTTTTACTTTATTAAGATCCTCATGGAGTTTTTTAAAAATATTAAGCATTTCCTCTATATCTAAAGTAAGATTATTAGTGTGAGAATTTCAAAAATTATTACTTTCTGCCTTTTTGCTTAACATCTTACTTCTGTTGGCTAATCTAGGTAGATTTTTTTAAAGTTATCTAAATGCACATTTATTTTTTCTAAAGCTATGTCCACTTTATGTGTTGAAACTGTTTGATATTTTGTCATTAATTTTTAATAATTTCAGCATTGTGTAATTTCTTTCTTTGTTGTTCAAACCTCACTTTCTGTATTTCATCTTGTATTTCTAACAACTCTTTACTCCATTCTTTCATTTTATTACTAGTGCATCTTCTCATTCTAACTTTAATATGCATTTCTAAGGAGTCCCATAGTATGACTTTACTAACCTGACCATTATCATTCAGAGATAAAAAATCCTTGATTTGTTCCTTACGGTAACTCTTAACCTCTTTTAATTTCATCATATATACTGGGATTAGGTTCATAGGTTCATACTAGGCTATCTGCCCTAGGGCATTTATAAGCCTAGCCAGAGTGTGTTTGGCTTTCGCCACCCATTTTAAATTAATTTTGCTATGCCCTTTTTCGAGGTTAGTATACTGTGCCTCTGTCTAACAGTGACACAGAAGTGATACTCGGGGTATAGGTTTCTATAAATAATCTGAAATTTTCTTATATCCATTACTACATTAATACTTAATGCATTATGATCAGATAGAGGACAAGAAATAGTTTTAAAATAATTCACTTTATTAAATAACTGTATAGAGTCATAAATCCTATCAATACTAGTTTGCATCCCATGTGCATTAGAGTAATGAGTGAAGAACAATGACTTATCTTCTACTTTTACTAGTAAAGAAACTAAATTATTATTACTAATCCATCTATTTAGTGTTTTGGTTGATGCCAGCATGTTAGCTTTCTTCTGTTCACTTGCATCTTCTCTACTAGATATACAGTTAAATCCCCTGCTAAAATTAAACTACCCTTTCAATGACTTTGTAGTAAGTTTAAGTGATCTTTAGCCATTCTTACACCTATTCCAGAAATCCAGTAAAAAATAGCAAATGTATAGAGTTTGCCATTATATTTAATTATTACAAATGTATACATTCCTTTAGGATCATTAAGGATTCCATGACCTTAGGCATTACAGTGAAGTTTCTCTAAAGTATAGCAATGCATCATCTCTCCTCTCCTCCCCAAGCAGATAACATTTCATAACTTAAGTTATTTAAATACTGTATATCTTTACCTATCAAGTGAGTCTGTTGCAAGAATATAATGTCCCCTCTATTTAATTCTAGATAGCTTGTTAATGATTTATTTTTGTTACCATTATTTAATCCATTTACATTAATAGATAATAGATTAAAACTATCCATACTGTGAATTTAAAAAGATTTCATTTAAAAGATAATATGACACATTTATGTACCATGTTAATTTAATTATATATAAGACTCTAATGTATTCCTCTGACACTATCTTCAGATTCCATATTTTTTTTAATTCTCCTTTTCTGCAAACTAAACTACTAAAATTAAAAAGGAAAAACAAAGACAAGTCTACAACTATAACTGTATATAGTACTAATAAAACACAACCTGCCATGGAGACCAAAGTTCCTAGTCTGCCTACTGAATAGTCAAACTACTAAACTATCTCTGTATCTAGCAATACCTCAAAATTCATCCAAAAAACTAGTCAAAAGCTACAGTGACTTACAAATAATTATTATAATATTATATATAGTTCTAAATAATAACAGACTATTAATTTAGTTATATATTTTGAAATTTAAAACTATTCCTACCATTACTACATAGAAGTTTAATAATCCTCTTCTATTAATCATAGACATTAAATAATCTAATAAATAGTATACGACCTACCTATTTGTATAATAGTAGTATAAGTTACCAGTTTAATATTCAAATTATTCGCTCATTCAACATTATTATTATAACTAGCTCTCTAAATAAATAAGTATAACAGGGTAGGACTGAATAGATAAAGACATCTGTAAATTTATAGGTCACAGGTAATATTATCATACTAAACTATACTACAAAAGAGAGATCAATCTACATATATATTTATTTTGTCTAAAAAGACATACACATATTTTATAGCTCTAACAAAATCTCTGAATTAGTTTTTAAAGTACAAGTGCCTATATTTCAAATTTCTATAATACTCTTACATCAAATATCAAAATATTTTAAAAAACATTAGCTTATTAAACTACTTCATAAAATATGCACATTACTGAGGTCAAAAGAAGGACTTAATATTTCTATGGAGTCAAAAACAAAATTGCAATCTATACTGTATTCAGATGTTACCAAATGTTCATTTTAAATCACATTCTCCTTTCCCAGATTCAAACATATTGAAAAATCTGCTTTACTTTCTATCAAAATGAATGTAATGTTTCAGCAATAAAACACACACATTTCAACTATGACTTATGAAATGAGTTATTTCAGGTGGATTTTTTGGTTTTATTTTTTGGTTTTGCCATGGCTGAAGCAGCAAGGGATGCTCTGTTGGATGTTTCTTTACACCCTGCTCCAGGTCAGGGTGAATCCAACTTATTGCAGGTTTTGTTTGATACTATGGGAATATTCAAAAGTCCCTCCAAGTTTTAATGCATAATAATAGGAGATTTATGACTGGAAACAATGAACAATGCAGTTCAGATGATGATTGTGTCACCATTATTGGAACAGACAAAACGGGGTGCCAAGAAGCAGTTAATGAACATCAAATTGAATATAAAGATGTTGCTGCAGTGTTAAACAACAACTTTGACCCTTTTAAAAGAGTAGGAAAAACAGCGGCCAATTCCATTGCTACCAATTTGGATGGGTATAAAGGAGTCTTCACTGAATTAAGCAAGCTTCTTACTAAATATAGGACCTTAGACCTTGAAAATAAATATTTTGAAAGGTGCATTGAGTTACGTATTGTGCCTAAAGCTCTCAGGTTTTTTAAATGTCCCAATGGGGTAAAGGCATCCAATTATTTTTTTATAACTTAGGTTGAGTTCTTTAACAAATATAGCCTTGAATTTCTTAAGTTGTTAATTAAGAACAATCAAGCCATTATGCACGAACTTAAAGAAAAGATTACTGTTTTGGATTCTGATATTCAGAACAATTTTAGTGGAGACTCTATGTTTTATGCAGAATATGACAACATGTTGAGCCAGCTTGAGTGGCTAGAAGTTGTGATCACTGCTCACAAAAATAGAAAGCTTCATAGAGGTCTGTCAGCCTATGAGAATTTTACTGTTTATTCCTTCTTTGATTCAGCACAAAAAACAAGGGATTGTAAACAACTCAACAATTTCAATGGTCCTGGGAGAGTCATTGGCACTGAATCAGGGATGCAAGTAAAACAGAGACACTCCCTTGCACCAAAGGGTACTGACGTAATTTTTGAGGGATCAAGAAGGAGCAGGAACAGTGAGAGAGCTACTGAACGTCGGGAAGAAGATAGGCAGGACTTTGATGAACTATCATTGTGCTGTCCACCAAAAGACATCTCTGAGTTTATTTTTAAAGGGGCTAGGCCTAAAACTTCTTTTTTCCAGACCAACAAAGGAAAAATAGACAGAATATGGACATTGAGACCTTAGGGGCGAACAAGATCGGATTCGTCAGCCGACAATTAGACAGATACAATGATAACATTTACAACCTGTCAACATTTTGTTTGAACAGTCATCATGAAAAGATTTTAAAAGTTGGTTTATCATTTGTTCCTGCTCGCTGAGCTGAAATTTGTAGGACAATATTAAATTTAAAGAAATTTGTGCAAAAACTGAATTTAGGCTACATATTAAGTGATGTTTGTTTAACAAATACATTATGGCTTGTAAAACCCTCAACTTTTAACCCTCCTTTAAATCACACTTTAAAAGTTTTTGAAATGTTTTATGAAGATGCTATTAGGGAATTATTTGTTTGTGTCTTTCGGCTTTTCCCGGTTAGGGGTCGCCACAGCGGAACTCCAGTCCGCTAATGATTGGTAGTTGATTTTTACATGCCGAGTTACCAGCCCTGACACACAACCTTCAACGAAGGTACGCCCATTCACGCATGTCTCCATGCAGAAGACACTCTAGCTGAGAATCGAACCGGACAGCATCTTACTGTGAGGAGACAATGCTACCACAGCACCACCAAAGCTGGTGATAGGAAGTTTTTTAATCTTTTTATGAGTGAAAAGCTTGCACTGAATGAAATTACAGAAAATAAAAAGTTAAGAATCATGAAGGCCAATAAGGGGGGTTTGGCCTTGTTCTTATGGACCAAAAAAGATATATTAAAGAAATGGAAATTATGTTGAGTAATGAAAGTGAATATATTAAGGTTGATAGCATGAGATTTAACAAATGTTACAAATACATACGTAATTTTTTGTATGACAACTTTTTAGAAGGAAATTTAAATGAACAAATGTTTAGTTTTTGCAACACTGAAAATACCAGGGTAGAGGTTTTGTTTGGGATTTGAAGCTGTACAAATATTTAGAAAACCCCTCCTTTCGGCCTATTATTTCTGCTCCAAATTACATTATTGAAGGGATTTCTTTGGTAGTGGATGCTATGTTAAATCCTTTAGTGAATAAGTTGGATTCTTATGTTAAGGATTCTTGGACTTTGTGGACAAGTTCCATGAATTTAATGTTATATGTAATTTTATGCCTGAACAAAATATTATTTGTACAGTTGATATTTGTTCACTTTTTACAGCTATACCTCATGATGAAGGGGTAGAATTTGTCAGACTGTTTCTTACTAATTTTTCTGATATTCCCACCCAGCACGTGAATTTTTATTGCAGTTTAATTGATGTTTTGTTGGATAATAATTATTTTATTTTTAATAAACAATTTTATAAGCAAAGAAGGGGAGTAGCTATGGGGTCTCCAGCTGTCCCCTCCTTTGCAAATGTAGTGCTAGGATGGTGGGAATTCATTGTGTTACATAGTATCAAAGATACATACAAAGTGTGTTTTTACAAATGCTTTGTAGATGATTTATTTTTTGTTTTGGAAGGGACCCCCCCCCCCCAGAATGTCAGAATCTTGTGACTGAAATGAATAAAAATCCACCTTTTTAAAGTTCGTAATGGGTGAAGTTGGTCGGGTTATTGATTTTTGTAACATTACACTACAACAGAACAAAGATAACATGGAGTTTGATAGTAGAATACACAGAAAAGCTACATTTACTAACAGTTGTTTACATTATAACAGTAACCACCCATTATTTATGAAAAATAATTTGCCTAGAGGACAATATATTAGGGCCACTGAATGACTACCAGTGATACAATTTTAAAGGAGGAATTTTACCTCATTACGAATTTATTTTTAAATAGAGGATATGATAAAACTTTTTTGGAACAACTAGAAAAAGAAATTTTGGAAAAGAGAAATATTTCTTTTCCACCTATATTAAAACATTCTTTTGTTAGCAATCAAAAGGAAATTGTAGGTGGAAAATGTTGGGATAGAAGGTTAACTTGTACTTTGGACATGATGCTTGATAGTAACAGCATACATTCAATTATTAGTAATAATTGGAAGGTTTTACAAAGGAACAAGGAATTATACAATATTTTAGGAAATGCCCCCATGTATGTATATAGGAATAGTCACAACCTTAAAGTTCTTTTACAAAATGATAATACTAAAGTTGTGGGTACCAATACTTTTTTCTAATAAACCAGTTTGAATGTACAAGTTTGGTCACTGTAATGTTTGTTGGTATATTATGGAAGGCCCTTATATTATGTTGATTGACCCCTCACATACTATCACTTTAAAAGGGAGATATAACTGTCAATCTAGAGGTGTTGTTTATATTTGTGTTTGTTCAGGGTGTCTGGCTTTTTATGTAGGGATGACCACTAGAGGGTTATTCGAACATATTAGGGAACATCAATATTATATTAAAAAGAAGGACACTAAAAGTGCTTTGTTCAAACATACTTTAAAGTGTTCTAATTATAAAAAAACTTTTTTCAGTCATAGAACAGAGGCAGCAGGATTTAAGGAGAGGGGGTTTTAGAACTCAATTAGAACAAAAGAAATCCTTATGCCAAATTAAGTTATGTTTAGATAGAGCCCCTGGACTTAACAATATGGTGAATATTAAATGTTTTTAAAAAACAGAAGATCATTTGTTAAACTTTAAAATAATAATTTTGAGTAAATCTTTTAATTGATGTTTTAAATTGTTTAATTAGTTTATTAAGTGTAATTAGGATGTAAGTATTTAAATTGATTGGACTTTTTGAGATTTTTTTGTATTCTGATGAAGTTTTTTGATGAAAGCAGCTAATAAACTGAGTGGACACTGGTACAGTGTGATTATTCTACTTGTCACCTTTTACCTTGCTGTCTTTGGCTATTCGAGGTTTTATTGTTGCTTATTTCAGGTAGTCTTAGTGAATCTAATAACATTCAACATGTAAAAAGCTTCGAAGTTCACATTACCCAGCTTCAAATTTCAGCCTTCATATAATTTTGAAATATTTATATGATTTTGTATGTAAAGTGTAAGTGAGATCTTGTACCTTCACTTTTCTTTCATATGCAGGTATATGCAACAGGTATCTTTCTTAAAAACAGTTTATTTAAATATTTTTTCTTATTTTCCTACTAGCATTCTTATTCTGTATCTACTGTATTTCTAAACTCTCCCATCAAAGACCTATTTATCATCAGTTCTCTATTAAATATTGCAATATGTGTGCATATTTCTTAACTGCTGATTCTGCTCTTTTATTAATTTTACATAGTACATATTGCATCCCTTGTGTATATGCATATTCATAAAATGTGAATATTGCATTCCTTGTGTATATGCATATTCATAAGATGTGTATGTGAAATTCCGACTTGGAACAAAGCCAATTTTCAGTGAAGGCCCAGGGAGTAATGCTCCCCTGCATGTCTTTGTAACGTGGGAGAAAACTGGAGCGCCCAGAGGAAACCCACATGAATGCAAGGAGGACATGCAGACTCTGCACAGAAAACACTCTAGCCAAGAATCGAACCTGTGAACCTCTTGCTGTGAGGTGACAACATTACCTCTGCACCACTGCACTGTCTGTTTCCGGTTATTAATTCTAATATTACTAGCAATCTTGACTATATATAAAATAATTCCTGCTTATTTAATTTGAATACATAAGTTTAGTCATTGTGAACCACTGTTCTAATCTAAGCTTTACATGCTGACATCTTCTGGCTACAACATGTGAAAATGACAACTCACAGCAGCTGCTAATTTCTTCTATAACCTTCTCATTCTCCTTAGTTTTTTTTAAGCTGTACTAATCAGTAACAAACATCTAACTTTATTTCCTTCAAATAATAAGTACAGTTAATATGTACAGTTAAAGTTAATAACACTACAGCATAAGCTAACATGTAAAATGTTAGCACATTATATATTACAATATTAAAAAAAATGTGTACTTTATTACCCAAAAAAACACATCACCGACATTCACTTCACCAAGACAAATACATCGACAAACCAGAAGACCGACATCTGGAACAGAGACATTCCGACCCAAGGTAAGTAACTGCTTGGCCATCCTGTTGAATTTTGCCCCTTACCCCCGCGGTAGTACAATCTCAGAGTTGGTATATTAGTTAGGGGGTGTGGGTTTAGTTTTTTGGGGGGGGTTCTGATAAAATGGAAGCTCGTGTTTATGTATATAGATAGCAAGATACAAGCAGTGAAATATTTTTCATCCCTTTAGTTTTATATCAGTTTTATAAATTAATATTTAATATATATTAATTATATATTATATATAGTCAGGCATATTTTTATCAACTAGAGAAGAACTTGTGGACAATAATTAATAAAGAGTTGAAGGAATTTAACTTGGAGGGGAAGAGGGAAGGTGTCAAGTGGGATAAGTTGATCCTTCCAACAGAACAAGGTGGTTTGGATTACCGGATATGAAGGGATATTTAAGAGCTACACAGTCAAGGCTCATATACATAAAGCAAGCAGTAAAGTTTAATTCAAAGTATAAAGGGATAATGATGATGAAATGGGGGAAAATTCAAGAAATAAGGAGAGTTGGATGTCTGATGCAGATCCTTCAGGAGAACAGCAGCAGCCATATAGAATATTATATTATATTAATAAAGTTGCAGGAAGTATTCTAACAACAAAGCCTACATGAAACTGGAAAAATGAGATTTTGCCAATACGGATTAGTGCAATTAAGGGCACAGAGAGTAGGAATTTAATGGAGAAAACTGACAAAGGAACCAAGGTGTCTGGAGCAAATAATTACAGAGATTGACAGGCAAAAGAATGGAAAGAGGCCAAGAAGACATTTGGACTGCAGGCTACAGAATGCTTTACATACCATGGTTTGATATCTGAGTATAGGCAAAGAGAAAGCAATATGGGGATCCTAAATGAAAGACCAGCACCTGTAGAGTTTTTAGTAAAATCTAGAACAAAAACTGCTGTAAAAAAGGATAATTAGTAGGACATATAAAATACTGCATGATAGCTATAGGAATCAATCAGGAGTAGTTAAAAAGACTGAGAAGAGAGATTAGATAAGCAATTTTACAAGGGAACATTAGGAGGACATATGTATGGCTCCCAAATATACAATGAAGTCTAGAAGATTTAGAGTTTTTACATAGGTATTTTTATACCCCAAGCAGACTCTAAAGAATTATTCCTCAGGTAAGATGGCAAATGTTAGACGTGTGATGTGGAAGAAAGGGTAACTGGGAACATATGTTTTGGGAGTGTAATGAGTTGGCAGACTTTAAAAAGTTTTATGAGCTGAGATACATTTATTTTATCATCCTGAGTTAATGTTTTTTGTGGTTTTGTTTGTATTATTATCTAGACTTAAAAAATTCCCTACAGAGTACTCTGTCAGAGATACTGGGAGAGTAAACTGGTGTAACTAAGGAATGATCCTTTTGAGCTACGACACAGGATTGGAGTTGTCTAGACATAGTAAGGTCTTATCAAGTCTAATTCTGGTGGCTTCCAAAAAAGCAATTACTAGAAAACAGAGATCAAAGTCTAAACCAAATTTATTTGAAGTATTGAATATTGCAACAGACATAAAAGAACCAGAAGTGAGATTGTTAGAATATGGTAGGAGCAAATTACATAGAAATAAATGGAAACTGTGGAACAGTTCATGTAGAAAAATGTTCTGGAGGAGGAGTGAGGTTTAATGGAAGCCAGGAATTGAGCAGTTTGTGTAATGTTGGATTGATGACAGTTATACAAAAGTACATATGCGATGTATAATGTATGTAACTGGGGACAATTTAATATATTTTTTTCTTTTATATAAATGTATTTTTGCCTATGTCCTGAGTGATACTTTAATAAAGGTGTGAAGAAAAGTTGGAGACACTATGATTTACATTGCTATGACTCTCATTATAAACATGAACAAACAGAAATGCTTTTCTTCCTTCCATAAGACTATGCAGAGGAATGAAACTTTATTTTTAAGTTACTGTCCTGCTTTACCTCAAGTCATAGGTTCATAGGTTGGTACTAGGCTATCGGCCCTAGGGCCTATACAAGCCTAGCCATAACAATTCCCTGCCTATTTCTTCCCAGAATATTTACTTCCGTGGTCTCCTGACCAGCAGGGTGACTGACGTGATCCCCAGGGTGAATTTCCTATCTCCCATCCAATCATCAAGGTTCCTTTTGAAGAGGGCCAAAGAGGCGCTCAGCTTGACATGTATGGTCAGTCTGTTCCAGAGTATGGGGAGTCTCTGGGACAGGAACCTATCCCTCCAGCATGTTTTGTTCATTGTGATGACCAGGTTTAGATCCCTGGAGCGTGTGGCTCTGAGGGATTGGGATTTCTTTAAGTGTCGCATGTCCAACAGCACTGGGTTTGACATGGCCTTATATGTTAAGCAAAGATCCCCTCTGAGTAGGCAATATGTGACAGAGTATAGCTGGAGTTTTTTTAAACGGTCAGCATAGGGCATCTGCTTTAGGCCTGTGATTCTTTTAGTGAGGTATTTCTGTGGCCTTTCCAGTTGCTGTAGATGTCTTGAGAGGTACATACCAAATGGGGCATTGTACTCTATAATGGGTCTAATGAGGGATGAGTACAGTGGGACAATGACCTCCTTTTTTCTGGATGAAAAGCCCTTAGTGATGAGGTGTGCCACATAGAAGGATTTCCTGACTGTTGTGGCTATGTGGTTATCGAAGGTGAGACCATTTCCCACCTGTGTCCCTAAGTCCCTTATCACACGCCGGTGTTTAGTGTACTGCCACTTATGTGGTAATTTATGGGTACATGTTTTTTCCCAAAGGGGATAAATATACATCTTTTGGCATTGAGCTTAAGCCCATGGCTCTGGCACCAAGCATCTGTTTCTGTAAGGCCCTTTTGTAGAATATCCACATCATTTGGGGATTCAATAATGGCTCCCAGTGTGCAGTCATCTGCAAACTTTGTTAGCCAGAGTCCCTTAGTGCTGGCCTGTACTTCAGAGAAATAGATGCCAAACAAGAGCGGTCCCAGGACTGAACCTTGAGGTACTCCACTTGTCACTTGACTGGAGCTGGATTTTGAGTCGAGTACTTTTACAGTGTGGGTTCTGTCAGTAAGCCAGTTGGCAATCCATTGAGTGATGTAGGGATTATTGCCCAGCTTAGTAAGTTTATCTATGATTCCAGAGTGGGGGATGGTGTTGAACGCCTTGGCGAGGTCCAGATAGGCTGTGTGGACTGCCTTACCCTCATCCATGGCTCTGGAGACTGATTGGAAGAAGTTAATCAGGTTGAGGAGACAAGATAGACCCTTTACAAAACCAAACTGGGTGGGGTCCAGTGTTTGAAGGTTGCCAATGTCTTTGTTTATAAGTTCCATGATAATGAGTTCCATGGCTTTACAGATCAGGCTCGTCAGACTGATGGGATGATAGTTCCCAGGATCCAAGGTGGATCCCCCCTTGTGGAGTGGGATAACTGTAGCTGTGCGCCACTCATTGGGCATGAAGCCTGAGGTGAGGCTATAATTAAACATGACACTTAGGTGAGGTGCCAGTTCATTTTGTAGTTCATGTAGTACACAGACCGGGATGTCGTCTGGTCCCATGGATGCTGTATTCTTAGCTTTGGAGAGTGCGTTTTTTACCTGTGTGGCCATGATTATCGGAATTTGGCAATCTTTTGGTATTGAGATGGGCCCTTTAGGGGGTGAGAGGGGGTGAAGTTGGCACTGAATCGATCTGCCAGGATACTGGCAATATCCTTGGGATCAGTATATTTAATGCCATTCTGTTGTAGCTCAGAGCAGATCTAAGCATTGCCATTTAGATTCTTGACATAACTATAAAATGCCTTGTGGCTGTCCTTGAAATCTTTGGCAATTTTATTTTTGTAACTAAGTTTGGAGGATTTTATGAGGGATCTCATCTTCTTACTGAGGCTGGTAAGGGAGTTTTTTGCATCCTAGGATTTTCTTCTTTTCTGCAACAGTTTCTTCCTTCTGTTGTATAGTTGGTTTAAAAATCTACACATACTCTTGACAGGCACAAGATGAACTGGATAAGAGAAAATAACAGCTGAAGGTAGGAACTGTGTTGAGAACACAAGCAACCAGTCAACAGGTGCAGGAAAGCCAGCAATGGACACTTCAAGGGAGAAATTTCCTGAAAAGCCCTTTCCTGTTTTCCAAAATGAAATGACAAGTAAAACAAAGGAGATGAATCAGCTTTCAGAAAAGTGGAAGACTACATAGAAAATGCCTTGGGAACATTGCATGATGGCACTATTTAAAAAAAGATGAATGTTTATACGGCAAAGGATGTTATAGTTTTAAAATGTAAAGTGAATTTTGAATGGCACCTTAGAACCATTGAAATTATGAAGTACTAGACAAAAAGAATAACTATTCAATTAATATAATGTAATAATATGAGTACTATATGTCAACATTTTACTTAAAAATGAAAGTTAAACTTAACCAAATGGACAGGGGGATCTATATTGCATGTTGTCTGATATAAGTCCCCATATTAAACATACACACTCAAAGTTATTTTACAGTGATTGAGCTATATAAATACCAATGAGAAAATAACCACCACTTTTCATTTTCTTGTCAAATTTGTACAAATTGGCATACTTCCAGTGCTCCTAAAAGATAGTTTACCTTCCTTGATAAGCTCTGTTAGTCTGCCAGAGGATAGAGTTGCTATACCTAGATAGCAAAGCTTGACTTTAAAAACAGTTACTGCATCTGAAACATTTACTGACTAGCTTGTGGTACATGAATAGAGGGAGAGCTTTAGAAATAAATGACTACAGAGTAGAAATAAAGAATTTGGCGATGTAAAACAATTGTTATTCATACTCTATTGGACAGAATAATAGAAACATTAGAACAAGCTTTCATGGGTATTTCTACAGAGCATCAGCTGTATGGCTTTGTAAGAATAAGTACATGGTTAATATGCTATTTCTTGGCAAGAGAGAGAGAGTTGTGTACTTTATAAAAAGATCAGGTTCATTTGAGATAATACTGCATAAAAATATATAAATGTAGGCACAAAAAGTGAAAGAAATAGAATCTGAAGGATCAGTTTGTAAAAGACAAACAAAGGGTATAAGCTAAGCAGAATAACTTATGATCTTTTCTATGGCACATTTTTCTTTGGTTTGAAATATAAATGGATTGGATAAGAAAAAAAAACAAGATAAGGTAGTGACCTATATTTTTGTTAATATGAGAAACAACTTTATGTAGTGATCTGTATTTACAATAGTAATGCATAAGTGCTAATGTTACAGGAAATACATCTGAATCATAGGGAACATGAAATGTTTGTAATGAAAAATGGTAAGGAGGGTTTCTTTGCTGGAAGGGAAGGAAAATGAAAGGAAGGGGCCTTAATACTAATTTAAAAGGTAGAAGAATAAAGACTGAGGAAAAAATAAAGGACATACAGGGAAGATTTATAATGGTGAGAGGATGTTTATATGATATAAGAATTACTCAAGCTGCAGCATTTTTTCCACAAAAAGAAGTGAGACAGGATATAAAGAATATTATGGGAGAAGTTATAGCCTTCTATAAAGGCTATATGATAGGAGTAGGAGCAGCAATAAGGAAATTTAATAAAGGAGACACCAATACAAGGTTAAAAATCACTGGTCCAGATGTTAAGACTTACAGTAGAGTGCAAATAAAATAATATAGTCGCTAATTAACTACCGATCTCAAATTAGGTTATAAACAGTTAATATGTGTGTTTAACTGAGTTTTTTATTAAATGGGCAATGTTAAATCAAACAAAGGGTTAAGACTGAATAGAATCACATAGCTGATTTTGATGCTTGGATTTGCATACTTAATAATGGCGCTGTATTAGTAATTTAAAGTAAACAATAACTGTCAGACATGATGCTGCTTTATTAGTACTGTATAAACATATAATGATAAAATGGTTATATCAGCAGTCAGTACTAAAATAGTGCACTATGCAAGAGAATTGTACAGTATGTTATTTTTTTAATATTAATAAAAATACTACTTTACTCAGAAAGTCAAAGACTTACATCCCCTGTGATGGGCTTTTCTTAGATGTCTGTTAGATATATAGCATATTAAAAAAATAAATTATTATAAGAGATGTTCTTAGTCAAAATGAAGGACAGTAATGTTTTTTGCTAAGCTTCACCCAGTGAAGTTTCTTGCAAAGTTTCCTTTTACAGTTTTGGAGGCATTTGTTCTGCTATCTCAACTTTCATTATATGTTTGTTAGATGGTTTGTAGAAGACCCACATATACTAAAGGAGGACCTGTTTGTAAGAGATGTGTTAGTTCAAAATAAGGGAATGCAGTGCGTTTTGGTAAGTTTACCCAAGGAATTTTCTCGCCAAGTTTGATGTTCCTGCCTTTAACAGGTTTAGAGAAATTCACTGTACTATCTTAGGTTCATAGGTTAGTACTAGGCTAGCTGCCCTTTAGAGTCATTTTTAAGCCTAGCCAATTGCCTTATGTGAGAATCAAACCTTGCACCTTGTATCCATAAGGTAAGCACCTTAACCATTATGCCAATCTCCCACCCCTGTCATATGTGTCTCTTAGAGGCCTTGTTGATATGCTGCACATGCAAAAGAAAGACCTGATTGTGTATAAATAGACATGCTTCATCAAAAAGGAATATTGTTTATGTTGTTAAACATCCATCAAGAAAGTTTCTTGTAAAGTTTCACATCTTTGCCTGTCAGAATTAAAGACATTCAGTACACTATCTTAGCTGTTACATCATGTTTCTTACATGCCATACACATATAATACACATATAAAATAAGGACTTGCTTGATTGTAAGAAATGTGATTAGAAAAAAAAATGAATATAATGCCTGTTGTTAAGCATAATCCAAGGAAATTTATTGGAAAGCTTGATATTCTTGCCTTTCACAGATTTGGACAAATTCAGTATTCTGTATAATTTCTCATACCATGCTCATAGACACCTTGCAGATGTACTGCACATATAAAAGAAAAATATGACTGTTTAAAGGAATTGTGTATATAAGGAAATAGAGGAATGTAATATATTTTACCAAGCATTAATAATACCCATTTTTAACCAGGTAGGCTCTCTTGATACACGGTCCCTTTTCCGTGGTGACCTGCGAGCGATGTTTGGTTAAGTGATTTGCTCAAGGTCACAAAGAAGGCAAATGAAGGCTTAGGGGAATCAAAATCTGTACCACAGGAACTACATGTCTCAGCTGTAACCCTATGTGCCAACTGCCATTTTTATCTAAGATAGTTTCTTTTAAAGTTTAACATTCTTGCATTTCCATTTTTTGAAAAATACAGTGTACCATCTTAGCATGTTTATTATATATATATATATGGATATTCTGCACATACAAAAAGAAAACCAGAGTAGAAGTAATAGGTTTGTCAAAATAAAGGTGTATAATGTCTTTTACTGAACACTTCCCAATAATTATTTTTTTAAGTTTGACATTCTTACCTTTCACAGTTTTGGAAAATCTCAGCTTACTATCTTGGCTCTCATAGCATGTTCCTAGATTCCTTGCAGGTATGTTGCATATAGAAAGGGGAGACCTGGTTAGTTATAACAGATGGGAGTAGTCAAAATAAAGAAATGCAACATCTTTTGTTAAGTATCAGCAAATTAAATGTTAGGCAAAATATGACATACTTGCCTTTCGGAGTTTCTGAGTTTAATGTCAGACCTGTAAATCTCAGACATGTACTTTCAATGTACAGTCTTTGTACACAAATATTCCTCTTGACTTTGGTGAACAGGCCTTAAACTATCGGTTCAATCTGGATGATATTTATTCATTTGAATTTAATGATTGTTTTACAACTGACTGAACAGGTACTAAGTTTTTTTTTCAGGTGGATTGCCCTTTGCAATTAAGAGGAACAGCAATGGGGGCATCTTTGGTCCCCATTTATGCAGATATCTTTATGGGGTATTTTGAGTATATTTACATATATCATTCAAGTAATCATGCTTTTCTTAGTAAACTCATGTGGTGCTGACACCTTGAATTGCTGGATAATGTGGTCAGGCAGCAAAGAGTTGTTACATGCATTTTAGGATCATATTAATACCAGATTTGTTATAAGATTTACTTTACATGTGAAGATGTTCATTATATACTTTTGGGATGTTATTGTCTCACTATTTATTGATAGTATCATAGAGACATCCTCATATTGTAAACCTTCTTGCAAAACTTCATTACCACTTGCATCTAGTTGCCATCCATCCCATCTGAAGAATAATATACCAACCCCCCAGTTTATACACATACATCTCATTATTGTTTGAAAACGTTACCAAAGCAGTGAATAGTGGTTATGCAGTACATACAGCATATCTAGATGCGGTAAGGGTCATTGGCACTACTCCCTGTGCTGGCATTATTGACAGACTTGTAAATCTGGAATATAAATACTTATGTCGTGCAGTGGATAGATAAGTGATTGTCTGACAGAACCCATGTGGGTAGAGCTGCACGTTCCACTACTGAAAGCAAGAAGTTACCAGTGGTGAACCACAGGGCTCACTCACTGCTGTTCCCACTATTTAACATGTATTTCTCAAATCTTCAGGCCAACACTCCTGGCCTGTGGTTATCTAAGTTTGCAGATGATTGTAGACTGGATGCTGATCAAGGCACTCTTGTTTATTTATTTATTGATTGATTGATTGACTGCATTTGTTTACCAAGATGGTCCAACTGGGTAGATAAGCTACCTCTTTTCAGAGGAGGTCTGGGAAGAAGAGCTCCACAATAAAACAAGTAAACAGTAAAACAATAGTTAATTCATTTTTGGTCAATATAAGTTATTGAGTTTGAGAAAGATTTTTTTTACACCTGATATGGAAATACCACATAGTAGAATAAAAATATCATACAGTGTTATTATTTGAGGCCAAGAAAATGAAAACAGATTAGTTATGACTGACATATAATGAGATTTGTTACAAAGGTTTATGGCAGAAAAGGTTTGTAAAATGTGAGGTTGACTATACTTTTAAGAGGTTCTTTGAAGGATAAAGAGCAGAAGACCAGACTGTAGTTATACCAGGAAGAGTATGAGAGGCATTCAGCCATTAGTTGAGATGCTAAATAAAGAGTGGAAGGCCCAGGAAAAGAGTTTGAGAGAGAGGCAGCATTTAGGTTATCCCAGGAGTGGCACAGGAGCATAGCCAAGTATTTCTTAGGAAATCCTTTTAGCGTAATTTGAAAGACCTATTATTTTCTAATATTCTGAGAGCAAGATATGGAATTCCAGGTTTTAGGGAGTTAGAAGTAGTATAGGTAGTCTCCAGCACTATTATTTAATTTAGTTACAGCTGACAACATTTTGCAGAAGGGCATTTTGAGACTGTAGAATAGAAGAATATAATTTACATTTAAGCATCAGTCTGGGTCCTACATAAGCTTTTGTGTCAAGACAAGTTGTGAGCAGGTTTAATAGTCTTAATTTCAGCAGTTGAAGTTGCTTTAGTGCAAGGCTTCAATGTGTCCTATAATGATGACTGACAGCAAATTCTACAATTTCATTATAGCAATAGCTGATAATTCCTTACTTTCTGAACCATCATGACTCTGCAGCAGTTCAGAAAGCCTTCTATCTGACTCATCAGATTTCAAAGGCACCTCCACTAGATCCAGAGACATCTTAATGCCCCTTTATTCTTATCTCATCAGGCCAATTATTTAACATAATACACCTTTTGGCATGTTTTTGTCTAAAATATCACTCAACTTTAGAAATCTCAGAGATTCATAACTAAAAATAGGATTGATAAAAAATATTCATTAACAGGACAGACTGGCTGCCATCTCACTATATTCAGTCTCTTACAGATGCCTCAGTGGAGATATGTGCCTAGCGTTTGGAGCCATAAAAGATCCAGCTCTCCTTCATTGGACAAATGGTACCTCAGATACCTGATTAAAGGAACTAAACCTTTTTCAGCAGATAAATAAGACATGTTAGCATGAGATTTACATCCCAAAGTTTCCCACACCTCTGGAACAAACTTCCACTACATATCAAGCGAAGTAGCACCCTTGCCGCCTCTAAGGTAAACCTACATAACTGGATGAGCAACCTCAGATTCTCCCCTGGTCTGTCGAGTCTTGCCTTTCTTGAGGCTGGAGAGAACTTTTGAACAGGAGTTTCTGGCTAGGCTTGCAATGGTCTGCAGGCTGATTGTCTTGTGTTTACCTATGAACCTACATTTCCTTGAATGAAGGTTATCAGATGTTGTCCATAGATTTATCACAAAGAATTTTACCATATGGGGTTATAATGCAGAACAGATGAATAAGTTAAAATTGCAGGTTGACTCTATGTTCAGGACAAGCCTTTTAGAATATAGTTCTAGGTTTTCTAGACATTCTGTGGAAACCTCTTCATCCCCTAGGTTCATGCCAACCTATGGAAATAATGTACAAAAGTTTAGGTCAGTGGTATGGTCCTTTTGGTATACAGTTCACAATGACTGATACCTGAGTTCTATATTACATGCACCAGTCAAATTCACTTACCACAGTGCTAAAAACTTGGATCAAACCTGGGGGCACATAAATACTCTAGGAGCCCTGATAAATGTATTCCAGCAACTAGTAGAGCTAGAGGTTGCTTTCCTTGTGGCATGTGGCCAATTTAATGTTTATGCAAAGGTCACTCAAAGTAGCTGCTTCAGTACTTGTAATTGTGTATACACTTCTGTTGTTTATCTTGTAAATTGTATTTGTAGTGCATTTAACAATGGCCAAACATCTACATCATTCAGAATATGTATTCTGGACACCTCCATGATACTAGGTGCAGGAAATGAAAAAATGCATTATAGAAACGTTTGGAGAATGATCCCCTATTTTTACTTTTAAGGGGCTAGAGAAATGTTTTGATAGGAAGAAAAAAGTTCACTATATGCATGAAAGACTTGCTTACAAGGAACATTTAATGATTACTAGAACAAGAACACTGTTTTCTCCTGGTTTAAATGACACATTTGATGGTTTATGATGACAATTTTTCCTTTTTTTTATGCTTGCAATAATTGATTTTGCCAGTAGATGGTGAGAAAAAATAGGAAATCAACCTGATATTCTGATTTGTTTTTCTATTGTTTTATTATAAAGTTCTTTATGCAAGTCTGAAAAGTATGAGTAATATAATTTTAGTATATTTACAATACAATCAAAATAACAGTATTTCAGGGACTTTATTTAATTTGTAAGGTCATGACTACCTGAAAGTGCCACATGAGCAGCTTAGAGTGTATTTATTTGAAATGGCAGATATTGTTTGTCAGATTAACAGAGGAAGCTGATTTTATAAGTGTGAGGCTCATCTTTTTGGCACACCTCTGTCTAATAAAATCTTAAAATTATTTGTCAGATAATTTGGTGCTTTTTTTTTTCATTTGCCCATATCATCGTTTGCTTATACCATGTATCTGGATCACTGACAGCCAGCTGAGTGCCCTTTGGTTTGTTATTCTGTCACTGTCAGCCAACACTCCACCTGGCACTCTGTCAGTGGCAGTCATGACATCATCTAGCACTCTGCAAGTACCAATTGGCACTCCCCCCTGGTGCTTTGCCAGTTCTATATGGCACTTCCCTGACACTATATTAGTGCCAGCTGGCACTCTTCCTGGCACTCTGTCCATACCAGCCAATGCCCTCCCCCAGCACTCTGTCAATACCAGCAGCACACCAGCCAGAACTCTATCATGGTCAGTCAATGACAGTCACCATTGCCCCCTGCAGTATGTCACTGTGGGCCAGTACTCCACCCAGTACTGTTTCAGAACAGGCCAGCTCTCTAGCCGACACTCTGTAAATGATGATCGGCATTCCACTTGACACTCTCCGTGACACCAGCACACCACTTGGTATTTCACCTGGCATTGTCTCAGTGCTAGCTGGCACTCCATCCAGCACTCCACTTTGCACTCTAATAATGCTATCCAGCACTCCACCTGGCACTCTGTCCTGGATGGACAATACTCCACTTTGTACGCAGTCAGTGCCTGCCACCATTCCTGGTTGGTACACCACCCAGTACTCTGCCAGTGTCAGACAGAACTCCACCTGTCACTCTCACTCTCAGTAATGACCA